>NC_068407.1:22823037-23123037 GCF_023724105.1 Carassius gibelio | reverse complement strand
AGACTGAACAAAAAACCAGGTGACCCAAAACATTCAAATTCGTGGACCAATTTTACGAAAAAGGCTATAACTCGGGAACAAAATGAGATATCTTCACCAAACTCAGAACTCATATGCATGAACAAAAACTTTAGTCAAATTATTATTATTTTTTCCATATCTGCCACTTGGTGGCGCTACAGGATGAAAAAAAATCAAATGGCTATAACTAAGCAACCGTTGATCCAATCAACTTGAATATTGATATGGCCCAATGTGGCACAAGTGCTCTATGAGGAATTTCACTTATCTTAAAAAACATGGCCGCCATTGGCCAAACAACTTTAAGCACCTATTTGACAAGGTTAATGGAAGTCGATCGGAACGAAACTCGGTGGGCATGTTCGACTCATTGCCCTAAAGGTCTGTAAGTATTTTGAAAGAAATTGCCCACAACGTTGTCACCTCCCACAGAACACAATAGACCATGCTGGCAAAAAGTTATGGATTTCGTGTCGATATACGAAACAGTTCTCATTTAGCGCATCAACGAATTTGCTGGAAGGGTGCCAAAATGCATTTGAGGCTGTATCTCTGCAACGCTTTGACATATTTGCACCAAATTTTGTATGTGTCATCGTCACCTCACACTGACCATGCCACAGAAATTTGGTGACAGCGCCACCTATTGGTCAAGAGTAATAAACCATTCATTAACCATGAATAATTACACTTGTAAAAATGCTAATAACTTTTTATTGCATTAGCCCATTCGAATGGAACTGGGCTCAAAATATTCCCTGGTTTATGCCGATAACATAGATACCAAATATACCATAGTAAGCTGAACTTCCGGTCCGCCATTTTGATTTATGTTGAAAACCTACTTTGTCGAACTCCTCATCAACCGTAGGTCCGATTTTCACCAAATTCGAATCAAATGATCTTCAGACTATGCTGACTCAAAGTTATGGCTTTTGAGTCGATAGACAAAACCGTTTTCGCATACCACATCGACGAATTTGAGGCACAATGAGTAAATGACACTTGAGGCTGTATCCCTGGAATGCTTTGGCATATTGACACCAAACTTTGTGTGTGTCATTGAAAAGTCACACAGAGTACACCAAATTGATTTTATAACAGTGCCACCTATTGGTCAAGCTTGATAAGCCAAGTAATCATGCTACTAGAGGTGGTATTATAATTTTTTTTTGCCATTTCAATTACAATAATTCCAAAATTGCTGTTATTGCTCATTAATGAATTTGGTGTGATGCTTCATGCGATGCTTAGCTCCTACATTTGCCGTTGGAGTGCTTGGCCCCGTAATTGCTGCTTGCAGCTATATTTATTATTATTCTTCTTCTTCCACCCCAAGTCTATGGTAGCCCATAGAACCGATTGCGGGAAAGTTGTATAATTTGGCACACTAATAGAGGACTGTCTGAACATTAACCGTAGCAAATTTGAAGTCTCTAACTCAAACTCTCTAGCGCCACCAATTGTCTAAACTTTCAAAAACTTGATGCTAATAACTCTTGAACCGTAAGCCACAAAATGAAAATTCTTTTTTCCTGTGATTCCTTGGCTCATGCCGAGTCGAATGGACACTGAAATTCAAAAATCGCAAGGCTTAGTTTTTTCGCTATCGTCAATTGTTCATAAAACCTACTTTTTCGAACTCGTCCTAGGCCGTTGCACCGATTGTCACGAAAATTGAATCAGATAATCTTCAGACCATGCTGACAAAAAGTTATGGAAATCAAGTTGATTTCTCAAACCGTTTCCGAATAGCTCATGAACGAATTCTTCGAAAAGCACGCAAACGTGAACGTGAGGCTATATCTCCGCAACGGTTTGGCCTATTGAGACCAATCTTGGTGGGTCTTATAACAACCATTCCCTGGGACTACCTGCAGTGTTTCGGCGCTGTGCCCCCTAGTGGTCAGGAGATATGAAAAATGCATGTTTTTGCTCATAACTTCTGAACGGTTTTGCCAAAAATCACAAAAGTGGTGTCTTTAGATTCAGTGCATCATTCCGAGTCGAATGATACCGAATTTTCCCAATTCGGCCATTTTGGGCGTCGGCCATTTTGGATTTAGTTGTAAATTGCTGTATCTTAAGAATGAAGTTCCGTATCGTTTCGCAAATAATTACAAAAATGTCCGGCTCCATGCCCTGAATGTACACAAAAAAATTGGGGGCAGCGCCACCTTGTGGTCAATAGTTATAACGATTTTTTCGAAAAATGCTAATAACTTTTGCATACATTAGCCTATTGTAACAAAGCTGATGTTGATAGATTCCTTGGGTCATGCCGAGAACACCGATACCCCATTTGTCAATTTTGGCAAAATTTCCTGTCCGCCATTTTGATTCATGTTGAAAACCTACTTTTTCGAACTCCTCCTAGACCGTTGCTCAGATTTTCACCAAATTTGATTTGGATCATCTTCAGACCATGCTGGCAAAAAGTTATGGAATTTGTGTCGATACACGTAACCGTTTTCAATTAGCGTACCAACGAATTTGCTGGAAAGATGCCAAACTGCATCTGAGGCTGTATCTCTGCAAAGGTTGGAGATATTTACACAAAACTTAATATGTGACATTGTCACATCACATTGACCACGCCACATCATTTTGGTCACAGCGCCACCTATTGGTCAAGAGTAATAAACCAATCAATAACCGCTAATTATTACATTTCCAATAATGCTAATAACTTTTGATTGCATTAGCCTATTATCATGAAACATGTCTCAAAATGTTCCTTGGGACATGCCGACAACATGCATACCAATTATGTCATATTAAGCAAAACTTCCTGTCCGCCATTTTGATTCATGTTGAAAACCTTTTTTTTTAAACTCATCCTCAACCGTTTGTCCGATTTTCACCAAAATTGAATCAGATCATCTTCAGACCGTGCTGACAAAAAGTTATGGATTTCGTGTCAATAGACGAAACCGTTTTTGTACAGCGCTGCTTCAGATGTCAGGCATCTTCACAAAATGAGTCTGAGGCTATATCTCTGCAAAGCCCATTAGTGGTCTTCCAGTGACATCTAGTGGTCGTAAATGCAATTTATCATACAACACTGTCTCTTTAATCTTTATAACTGTTATATGTTGTCTAAATTTCATTCCAAAGAAGCATACGCAATTTATGTATAATTTCACAGTCTAGATAATAGTACTGCACTGATTTTAAATAACCTAGATATGGCTGACAGTAAAAGAAAAGAACAGAATTACAGACACACACAAACATGAAATGTTTAAACTAGTATATTAATACTCAATAAGCATGCTTAAACCCACACACAGATGCACACATTTTGTTATATATATAGATAATTAAAATAAATGATGGGTGATAAAACCTATTGCAAGTCTTCTGTTTTTATGGGCTTCTATGTCATTTTTCAGGTTTCATTGCAATCATAATCTGGCATAAATATAAACATTAGATATATCTGTATGAATAAATTGGTAAACTTTGACTCAATGTGATCTGAAATGCTTGAACAGTAGTATTAAATAATAGTAATATACATTTTTTCTAGATGAATCCCTCAACAAGCCCATAAACTGTAATGTTTTAGTCTTTAGTGAGCTCATTAGTGGTCTTCCGGTGACATCTAGTGGTTATAATTGCAATTTTTTATTCAACACTGGGTTTTGAAGCTTTATAAATATTACAGTGTTCTTTTTTACCTAATCTCTGTTAAATTTTGCATGATTGTTTAGAAAAAATACAGATCTAATGCATGTGTGATTATATTACCCCTTTTTTTTGCAGTTTAATGCCATTCACAACAGAAATCTTTTGTTTTTTAGGCCTGTTTAAATGTTATCTAACCAAAGGACAAAATACAACATATTTTTTCAAAGTTATTGATCTAGAGAGTCCTGAGAATATTACTGCAGTGGTTTGATCAAGACTGAACAAAAAACCAGGTGACCCAAAACATTCAAATTCGTGGACCAATTTTATGAAAAAGGCTATAACTCGGGAACAAAATGAGATATCTTCACCAAACTCAGAACTCATATGCATGAACAAAAACTTTAGTCAAATTATTATTTTTTCCATATCTGCCACTTGGTGGCGCTACAGGATGCAAAAAAAACTAAAATGGCTATAACTAAGCAACCGCTGATCCAATCAACTTGAAAATTGGTATGGCCCAATGTGGCATAAGTGTCTATAAGGAATTTCACTTATCTTAAAAAACATGGCCGCCATTGGCCAAACAACTTTAAGCACCTATTTGACAAGGTTAATGGAAGTCGATCGGAACGAAACTCGGTGGGCATGTTCGACTCATTGCCCTAAAGGTCTGTAAGTATTTTGAAAGAAATTGCCCACAACATTGTCACCTCCCACAGAACACAACAAAGCGATTTGATTACAGCGCCAACTATTTTCCAAAAATGATAATGCATCATTTTACTGGAGTTTTACTGGCTGTTTCAATTACACTCTTCCAATAATTGCTTTTCTTACTCGTTGCATTTGGTCTGATGCTCCATGCCACGCTTAGCTCCTCGCTGTGGAACTTTTATTAACGATTTTCAGCCATTTCAATTACAATCATGCAATTATTAATTTCATTATTCATTGTTGCATTTGATCTGATGCTACATATGCTTAGCTCCTGATGTTGCCGCTGGAATGCTTGGCCCCGTGATTGCTGCTTGCAGCTATATTTATTAGGGGCCAAGCACCGAAGGTGCGAAGGCACCTATTGTGTTTGTTGGCGTTATTATTATTATTCTTCTTCTTCCACCCCAAGTCTATGGTAGCCCATAGAACCGATTGCGGGAAAGTTGTATAATTTGGCACACTAATAGAGGACTGTCTGAACATTAACCGTAGCAAATTTGAAGTCTCTAACTCAAACTCTCTAGCGCCACCAATTGTCTAAACTTTCAAAAACTTGATGCTAATAACTCTTGAACCGTAAGCCACAAAATGAAAATTCTTTTTTCCTGTGATTCCTTGGCTCATGCCGAGTCGAATGGACACCGAAATTCAAAAATCGCAAGGCTTAGTTTTTTCGCTATCGTCAATTGTTCGTAAAACCTACTTTTTCGAACTCGTCCTAGGCCGTTGCACCGATTGTCACGAAAATTGAATCAGATAATCTTCAGACCATGCTGGCAAAAAGTTATGGAATTCAAGTTGATTTCTCAAACCGTTTCCGAATAGCTCATGAACGAATTCTTCGAAAAGCACGCAAACGTGAACGTGAGGCTATATCTCCGCAACGGTTTGGCCTATTGAGACCAATCTTGGTGGGTCTTATAACAACCATTCCCTGGGACTACCTGCAGTGTTTCGGCGCTGTGCCCCCTAGTGGTCAGGAGATATGAAAAATGCATGTTTTTGCTCATAACTTCTGAACGGTTTTGCCAAAAATCACAAAAGTGGTGTCTTTAGATTCAGTGCATCATTCCGAGTCGAATGATACCGAATTTTCCCAATTCGGCCATTTTGGGCGTCGGCCATTTTGGATTTAGTTGTAAATTGCTGTATCTTAAGAATGAAGTTCCGTATCGTTTCGCAAATAATTACAAAAATGTCCGGCTCCATGCCCTGAATGTACACAAAAAAATTGGGGGCAGCGCCACCTTGTGGTCAATAGTTATAACGATTTTTTCGAAAAATGCTAATAACTTTTGCATACATTAGCCTATTGTAACAAAGCTGATGTTGATAGATTCCTTGGGTCATGCCGAGAACACCGATACCCCATTTGTCAATTTTGGCAAAATTTCCTGTCCGCCATTTTGATTCATGTTGAAAACCTACTTTTTCGAACTCCTCCTAGACCGTTGCTCAGATTTTCACCAAATTTGATTTGGATCATCTTCAGACCATGCTGGCAAAAAGTTATGGAATTTGTGTCGATACACGTAACCGTTTTCAATTAGCGTACCAACGAATTTGCTGGAAAGATGCCAAACTGCATCTGAGGCTGTATCTCTGCAAAGGTTGGGGATATTTACACAAAACTTAATATGTGACATTGTCACATCACATTGACCACGCCACATCAGTTTGGTCACAGCGCCACCTATTGGTCAAGAGTAATAAACCAATCAATAACCGCTAATTATTACATTTCCAATAATGCTAATAACTTTTGATTGCATTAGCCTATTATCATGAAACATGTCTCAAAATGTTCCTTGGGACATGCCGACAACATACATACCAATTATGTCATATTAAGCAAAACTTCCTGTCCGCCATTTTGATTCATGTTGAAAACCTTTTTTTTTAAACTCATCCTCAACCGTTTGTCTGATTTTCACCAAAATTGAATCAGATCATCTTCAGACCGTGCTGACAAAAAGTTATGGATTTCGTGTCAATAGACGAAACCGTTTTTGTACAGCGCTGCTTCAGATGTCAGGCATCTTCACAAAATGAGTCTGAGGCTATATCTCTGCAAAGCCCATTAGTGGTCTTCCAGTGACATCTAGTGGTCGTAAATGCAATTTATCATACAACACTGTCTCTTTAACCTTTATAACTGTTATATGTTGTCTTAATTTCATTCCAAAGAAGCATACGCAATTTATGTATAATTTCACAGTCTAGATAATAGTACTGCACTGATTTTAAATAACCTAGATATGGCTGACAGTAAAAGAATAGAACAGAATTACAGACACACACAAACATGAAATGTTTAAACTACTATATTAATACTCAATAAGCATGCTTAAACCCACACACAGATGCACACATTTTGTTATATATATAGATAATTAAAATAAATGATGGGTGATAAAACCTATTGCAAGTCTTCTGTTTTTATGGGCTTCTATGTCATTTTTCAGGTTTCATTGCAATCATAATCTGGCATAATTATAAACATTAGATATATCTGTATGAATAAATTGGTAAACTTTGACTCAATGTGATCTGAAATGCTTGAACAGTAATATTAAATAGTAATATACATTTTTTCTAGATGAATCCCTCAACAAGCCCATAAACTGAAATGTTTTAGTCTTTAGTGAGCTCATTAGTGGTCTTCCGGTGACATCTAGTGGTTATAATTGCAATTTTTTATTCAACACTGGGTTTTGAAGCTTTATAAATATTACAGTGTTCTTTTTTACCTAATCTCTGTTAAATTTTGCATGATTGTTTAGAAAAAATACAGATTTAATGCATGTGTGATTATATTACCCCTTTTTTTTTTTGCAGTTTAATGCCATTCACAACAGAAATCTTTTGTTTTTTAGGCCTGTTTAACTGTTATAGCACCAGCTATTTTCTGATCTTAATGAAACTTTGCATGCTTGGTGGGTCATCTTTCACATGTTATAACCAAGTTTCATAAAGTTTTGAGTTTTTGTTTCAGTTTTATAGGCTTTAGGTTACATGTGGCCACGGCCCTTTCCTAAATGACCTCTTATAGCTAACCAAAGGACAAAATGCAACACATTTTTGAAAATTATTGATCTAGAGAGTCCAGAGAATATTATTGCAGTGGTTTGATCAAGACTGAACAAAAAACCAGGTGACCCAAAACATTCAAATTCGTGGACCAATTTTACGAAAAAGGCTATAACTCGGGAACAAAATGAGATATCTTCACCAAACTCAGAACTCATATGCATGAACAAAAACTTTAGTCAAATTATTATTTTTTTTTCCATATCTGCCACTTGGTGGCGCTACAGGATGAAAAAAAATCAAATGGCTATAACTAAGCAACCGTTGATCCAATCAACTTGAAAATTGATATGGCCCAATGTGGCACAAGTGCTCTATGAGGAATTTCACTTATCTTAAAAAACATGGCCGCCATTGGCCAAACAACTTTAAGCACCTATTTGACAAGGTTAATGGAAGTCGATCGGAACGAAACTCGGTGGGCATGTTCGACTCATTGCCCTAAAGGTCTGTAAGTATTTTGAAAGAAATTGCCCACAACATTGTCACCTCCCACAGAACACAACAAAGCGATTTGATTACAGCGCCACCTATTTTCCAAAAATGATAATGCATCATTTTACTGGAGTTTTACTGGCTGTTTCAATTACACTCTTCCAATAATTGCTTTTCTTACTCGTTGCATTTGGTCTGATGCTCCATGCCATGCTTAGCTCCTCGCTGTGGAACTTTTATTAACGATTTTCAGCCATTTCAATTACAATCATGCAATTATTAATTTCTTTATTCATTGTTGCATTTGGTCTGCTTAGCTCCTGATGTTGCCGCTGGAATGCTTGGCCCCGTGATTGCTGCTTGCAGCTTTATTTCTTCCTCTTCTTCTTCCACCCCAAGTCTATGGTAGCCCATAGAACCGATTGCGGGAAAGTTGTATAATTTGGCACACTAATAGAGGACTGTCTGAACATTAACCGTAGCAAATTTGAAGTCTCTAACTCAAACTCTCTAGCGCCACCAATTGTCTAAACTTTCAAAAACTTGATGCTAATAACTCTTGAACCGTAAGCCACAAAATGAAAATTCTTTTTTCCTGTGATTCCTTGGCTCATGCCGAGTCGAATGGACACCGAAATTCAAAAATCGCAAGGTTTAGTTTTTTCGCTATCGTCAATTGTTCGTAAAACCTACTTTTTCGAACTCGTCCTAGGCCGTTGCACCGATTGTCACAAAAATTGAATCAGATAATCTTCAGACCATGCTGGCAAAAAGTTATGGAATTCAAGTTGATTTCTCAAACCGTTTCCGAATAGCTCATGAACGAATTCTTCGAAAAGCACGCAAACGTGAACGTGAGGCTATATCTCCGCAACGGTTTGGCCTATTGAGACCAATCTTGGTGGGTCTTATGACAACCATTCCCTGGGACTACCTGCAGTGTTTCGGCGCTGTGCCCCCTAGTGGTCAGGAGATATGAAAAATGCATGTTTTTGCTCATAACTTCTGAACGGTTTTGCCAAAAATCACAAAAGTGGTGTCTTTAGATTCAGTGCATCATTCCGAGTCGAATGATACCGAATTTTCCCAATTCGGCCAATTTGGGCGTCGGCCATTTTGAATTTAGTTGTAAATTGCTGTATCTTAAGAATGAAGTTCCGTATCGTTTCGCAAATAATTACAAAAATGTCCGGCTCCATGCCCTGAATGTACACAAAAAAATTGGGGGCAGCGCCACCTTGTGGTCAATAGTTATAACGATTTTTCGAAAAATGCTAATAACCTTTGCATACATTAGCCTATTGTAACAAAACTGATGTTGATAGATTCCTTGGGTCATGCCGAGAACACCGATACCCGATTTGTCAATTTTGGCAAAATTTCCTGTCCGCCATTTTGATTCATGTTGAAAACCTACTTTTTCGAACTCCTCCTAGACCGTTGCTCAGATTTTCACCAAATTTGATTTGGATCATCTTCCGACCATGCTGGCAAAAAGTTATGGAATTTGTGTCGATACACGTAACCGTTTTCAATTAGCGTACCAACGAATTTGCTGGAAAGATGCCAAACTGCATCTGAGGCTGTATCTCTGCAAAGGTTGGAGATATTTACACAAAACTTAATATGTGACATTGTCACATCACATTGACCACGCCACATCATTTTGGTCACAGCGCCACCTATTGGTCAAGAGTAATAAACCAATCAATAACCGCTAATTATTACATTTCCAATAATGCTAATAACTTTTGATTGCATTAGCCTATTATCATGAAACATGTCTCAAAATGTTCCTTGGGACATGCCGACAACATACATACCAATTATGTCATATTAAGCAAAACTTCCTGTCCGCCATTTTGATTCATGTTGAAAACCTTTTTTTTTAAACTCATCCTCAACCGTTTGTCTGATTTTCACCAAAATTGAATCAGATCATCTTCAGACCGTGCTGACAAAAAGTTATGGATTTCGTGTCAATAGACGAAACCGTTTTTGTACAGCGCTGCTTCAGATGTCAGGCATCTTCACAAAATGAGTCTGAGGCTATATCTCTGCAAAGCTTTGTTGTAATTAAGCCAAACTTGTGTGTGCCATTGTCTAACATGGAGAATAGGCTCACAGACACTCACACACAGAAATGAAATGGTTCAACTATTATATGAATAATCAATAAGCATGATTACACACACACACACACACACACAGAGAGAGAAGTACATGCCCACACATTTTGTTGTATGTAGATATTTGAAATAAATTATAGGTGACACACAACTCACAGAAAGACTTATTTTCTTACATTTCTATGTCAGGTTTCATTGCATTCATATTCTGACATAATAGTAAACATTTGATATACATGTATGAATAAATTGTTGAACTTTCACTCAATGTGATCTTAAATGCTTGAACAGTAATATTAAATAATAGTAATATATATTTTTCTAGATGAATCAATCATCGAGACAATGAACTGTAATGTTTTAGTCTTTAGTGAGCCCATTAGTGGTCTTCCAGTGACATCTAGTGGTCGTAAATGCAATTTATCATACAACACTGTTTTTTTAACCTTTATAACTGTTATATGTCGTCTTAATTTCATTCCAAAGAAGCATACGCAATTTATGTATAATTTCACAGTCTAGATAATAGTACTGCACTGATTTTAAATAACCTAGATATGGCTGACAGTAAAAGAATAGAACAGAATTACAGACACACACAAACATGAAATGTTTAAACTACTATATTAATACTCAATAAGCATGCTTAAACCCACACACAGATGCACACATTTTGTTATATATATAGATAATTAAAATAAATGATGGGTGATAAAACCTATTGCAAGTCTTCTGTTTTTATGGGCTTCTATGTCATTTTTCAGGTTTCATTGCAATCATAATCTGGCATAATTATAAACATTAGATATATCTGTATGAATAAATTGGTAAACTTTGACTCAATGTGATCTGAAATGCTTGAACAGTAATATTAAATAATAGTAATATACATTTTTTCTAGATGAATCCCTCAACAAGCCCATAAACTGTAATGTTTTAGTCTTTAGTGAGCTCATTAGTGGTCTTCCGGTGACATCTAGTGGTTATAATTGCAATTTTTTATTCAACACTGGGTTTTGAAGCTTTATAAATATTACAGTGTTCTTTTTTACCTAATCTCTGTTAAATTTTGCATGATTGTTTAGAAAAAATACAGATCTAATGCATGTGTGATTATATTACCCCTTTTTTTTTTGGCAGTTTAATGCCATTCACAACAGAAATCTTTTGTTTTTTAGGCCATTTTAACTGTTATAGCACCAGCTATTTTCTGATCTTAATGAAACTTTGCATGCTTGGTGGGTCATCTTTCACATGTTATAACCAAGTTTCATAAAGTTTTGAGTTTTTGTTTCAGTTTTATAGGCTTTAGGTTACATGTGGCCACGGCCCTTTCCTAAATGACCTCTTATAGCTAACCAAAGGACAAAATGCAACATATTTTTGAAAAATATTGATCTAGAGAGTCCAGAGAATATTATTGCAGTGGTTTGATCAAGACTGAACAAAAAACCAGGTGACCCAAAACATTCAAATTCGTGGACCAATTTTACGAAAAAGGCTGTAACTCGGGAACAAAATGAGATATCTTCACCAAACTCAGAACTCATATGCATGAACAAAAACTTTAGTCAAATTATTATTTTTTTTTCCATATCTGCCACTTGGTGGCGCTACAGGATGAAAAAAAATCAAATGGCTATAACTAAGCAACCGTTGATCCAATCAACTTGAAAATTGATATGGCCCAATGTGGCACAAGTGCTCTATGAGGAATTTCACTTATCTTAAAAAACATGGCCGCCATTGGCCAAACAACTTTAAGCACCTATTTGACAAGGTTAATGGAAGTCGATCGGAACGAAACTCGGTGGGCATGTTCGACTCATTGCCCTAAAGGTCTGTAAGTATTTTGAAAGAAATTGCCCACAACATTGTCACCTCCCACAGAACACAACAAAGCGATTTGATTACAGCGCCACCTATTTTCCAAAAATGATAATGCATCATTTTACTGGAGTTTTACTGCTTGTTTCAATTACACTCTTCCAATAATTGCTTTTCTTACTCGTTGCATTTGGTCTGATGCTCCATGCCATGCTTAGCTCCTCGCTGTGGAACCTTTAATAACGATTTTCAGCCATTTCAATTACAATCATGCAATTATTAATTTCATTATTCATTGTTGCATTTGGTCTGATGCTACATATGCTTAGCTCCTGATGTTGCCGCTGGAATGCTTGGCCCCGTGATTGCTGCTTGCAGCTATATTTATTATTATTCTTCTTCTTCCACCCCAAGTCTATGGTAGCCCATAGAACCGATTGCGGGAAAGTTGTATAATTTGGCACACTAATAGAGGACTGTCTGAACATTAACCGTAGCAAATTTGAAGTCTCTAACTCAAACTCTCTAGCGCCACCAATTGTCTAAACTTTCAAAAACTTGATGCTAATAACTCTTGAACCGTAAGCCACAAAATGAAAATTCTTTTTTCCTGTGATTCCTTGGCTCATGCCGAGTCGAATGGACACCGAAATTCAAAAATCGCAAGGCTTAGTTTTTTCGCTATCGTCAATTGTTCGTAAAACCTACTTTTTCCAACTCAACCTAGGCCGTTGCACCGATTGTCACGAAAATTGAATCAGATAATCTTCAGACCATGCTGACAAAAAGTTATGGAAATCAAGTTGATTTCTCAAACCGTTTCCGAATAGCTCATGAACGAATTCTTCGAAAAGCACGCAAACGTGAACGTGAGGCTATATCTCCGCAACGGTTTGGCCTATTGAGACCAATCTTGGTGGGTCTCATAACAACCATTCCCTGGGACTACCTGCAGTGTTTCGGCGCTGTGCCCCCTAGTGGTCAGGAGATATGAAAAATGCATGTTTTTGCTCATAACTTCTGAACGGTTTTGCCAAAAATCACAAAAGTGGTGTCTTTAGATTCAGTGCATCATTCCGAGTCGAATGATACCGAATTTTCCCAATTCGGCCATTTTGGGCGTCGGCCATTTTGGATTTAGTTGTAAATTGCTGTATCTTAAGAATGAAGTTCCGTATCGTTTCGCAAATAATTACAAAAATGTCCGGCTCCATGCCCTGAATGTACACAAAAAAATTGGGGGCAGCGCCACCTTGTGGTCAATAGTTATAACGATTTTTTTGAAAAATGCTAATAACTTTTGCATACATTAGCCTATTGTAACAAAGCTGATGTTGATAGATTCCTTGGGTCATGCCGAGAACACCGATACCCCATTTGTCAATTTTGGCAAAATTTCCTGTCCGCCATTTTGATTCATGTTGAAAACCTACTTTTTCGAACTCCTCCTAGACCGTTGCTCAGATTTTCACCAAATTTGATTTGGATCATCTTCAGACCATGCTGGCAAAAAGTTATGGAATTTGTGTCGATACACGTAACCGTTTTCAATTAGCGTACCAACGAATTTGCTGGAAAGATGCCAAACTGCATCTGAGGCTGTATCTCTGCAAAGGTTGGAGATATTTACACAAAACTTAATATGTGACATTGTCACATCACATTGACCACGCCACATCATTTTGGTCACAGCGCCACCTATTGGTCAAGAGTAATAAACCAATCAATAACCGCTAATTATTACATTTACAATAATGCTAATAACTTTTGATTGCATTAGCCTATTATCATGAAACATGTCTCAAAATGTTCCTTGGGACATGCCGACAACATACATACCAATTATGTCATATTAAGCAAAACTTCCTGTCCGCCATTTTGATTCATGTTGAAAACCTTTTTTTTTAAACTCATCCTCAACCGTTTGTCTGATTTTCACCAAAATTGAATCAGATCATCTTCAGACCGTGCTGACAAAAAGTTATGGATTTCGTGTCAATAGACGAAACCGTTTTTGTACAGCGCTGCTTCAGATGTCAGGCATCTTCACAAAATGAGTCTGAGGCTATATCTCTGCAAAGCCCATTAGTGGTCTTCCAGTGACATCTAGTGGTCGTAAATGCAATTTATCATACAACACTGTCTCTTTAACCTTTATAACTGTTATATGTTGTCTTAATTTCATTCCAAAGAAGCATACGCAATTTATGTATAATTTCACAGTCTAGATAATAGTACTGCACTGATTTTAAATAACCTAGATATGGCTGACAGTAAAAGAATAGGACAGAATTACAGACACACACAAACATGAAATGTTTAAACTAGTATATTAATACTCAATAAGCATGCTTAAACTCACACACAGATGCACACATTTTGTTATATATATAGATAATTAAAATAAATAATGGGTGATAAAACCTATTGCACGTCTTCTGTTTTTATGGGCTTCTATGTCATTTTTCAGGTTTCATTGCAATCATAATCTGGCATAATTATAAACATTAGATATATCTGTATGAATGAATTGGTAAACTTTGACTCAGTGTGATCTGAAATGCTTGAACAGTAATATTAAATAATAGTAATATACATTTTTTCTAGATGAATCCCTCAACAAGCCCATAAACTGTAATGTTTTAGTCTTTAGTGAGCTCATTAGTGGTCTTCCGGTGACATCTAGTGGTTATAATTGCAATTTTTTATTCAACACTGGGTTTTGAAGCTTTATAAATATTACAGTGTTTTTTTTTACCTAATCTCTGTTAAATTTTGCATGATTGTTTAGAAAAAATACAGATCTAATGCATGTGTGATTATATTACCCCCTTTTTTTGCAGTTTAATGCCATTCACAACAGAAATCTTTTGTTTTTTAGGCCATTTTAACTGTTATAGCACCAGCTATTTTCTGATCTTAATCAGAGGTGGGTAGAGTACCCAAAAACTTTACTCAAGTAAAAGTAAAAGTAATTCTAGAAATATTTACTCAAGTAAAAGTAAAAGTACTAGTCTTGAATAGTTACTTGAGTAAGAGTAAAAGAGTATCGGATAAAAAATCTACTCAAGTAGTTAGTTACTAGTTACTTTGGGTCATATATACGGAGCCTTTTTTTATATAGATATATAGACAAAAAATGTATGTAATGTATGTGTGTGTGTATAAATGTATATATTTCATCAGCCTTTAATCCAATTTATGTAATTTATTATAAAACCCTGTCTGTTTATTTAAGTAACAAATATAGGTGTCATGCCATAACATATTTTTAATACGACTGACTTTATTTTAAATGTGAATTTAACATTGAAAGTTAATGTGATATAAATATTGCTACTAATCTTTCATTGTTCAGAAAGAGAGCAAATAACATTTACATTATTAAACATAATTTTCACTGACAGTCTAGATTTCATTCACTCTCAGAAACTACCATTAAAATCACTGAAACTGTTAACACTGTGAAATCAATATCTTAATTATAGATTCGTACACACATCTGCACTTTGTTGTTTCTGACGAGAGAATTCGGCAGAAAGAGGTATTCAGTAAGTGAGCGAGTGAAGGAAGCACCGGCATTTCAGCGATGACTCATCGGAACAGAATCGTGTGTGATTGGTTAATGCGCAGCGCTCTAAAAACGCGTCTGTCTCTGGCTCAGCGCCAGCAAGCGATCACAGATCTGAATTTAGCAGCTGATGATATGACTTGCTGAACGTACTCGCACTGGTGTGATTGTATTAAAATTAATAAAATCTTAATCGGCTATTCTTTGTCTTTTGGAAGCTGCATTCAACCTGTTATAAGCCACACACGTACAACAAACTAATGTCACAGTGGTATTGTGTACTGTAATCGAATGTAGCCCAAGTTATTACCTGTTAAACAGTAGACAGCACACGCGTTCATCTAATAAGGATCTCCATCGCAAGCAAAGAATAGCCTTTGCAGATTAGCTTTCAATTCAGTGCAGTTCCATAGCCCCGTTTTCAACGCTGCTAATATTCTTAAACGTTACAACTCTGAGTGAACCGCTTCAGAGCTCAGCGCGTGCAGCATGGAACTGAACGACTCAATCAAACTGATTCATGAACCAATTCACTCGTTTGCCAATTGGTTTGATCAAGCCTTTGAACAGAGTTGACTCAAAAGAATGAATCATTCGCGAATGGGCATCGCTCATTGTCCAGAGAAAAGTAGACGGCGCGTTTGGAATAAACTGAAGCATTTATTGCATTAAGATAAAGTAACGAGAGGGGCGTCGCCCACAGTAACGAAGTAAAAGTACAGATTTTTCCCAAAAAATGTACTCAAGTAAGAGTATAAAGTACCCATCTTTAAATATACTCCGAAAAGTATTCGTTACCCCGAAAAATTACTCAAGTAAATGTAACGAAGTAAATGTAACTCGTTACTACCCACCTCTGATCTTAATGAAACTTTGCATGCTTGGTGGGTCATCTTTCACATGTTATAACCAAGTTTCATAAAGTTTTGAGTTTTTGTTTCAGTTTTATAGGCTTTAGGTTACATGTGGCCACGGCCCTTTCCTAAATGACCTCTTATAGCTAACCAAAGGACAAAATGCAACATATTTTTGAAAATTATTGATCTAAAGAGTCCAGAGAATATTATTGCAGTGGTTTGATCAAGACTGAACAAAAAACCAGGTGACCAAAAACATTCAAATTCGTGGACCAATTTTACGAAAAAGGCTATAACTCGGGAACAAAATGAGATATCTTCACCAAACTCAGAACTCATATGCATGAACAAAAACTTTAGTCAAATTATAATTTTTTTTCCATATCTGCCACTTGGTGGCGCTACAGGATGAAAAAAAAGTCAAATGGCTATAACTAAGCAACCGTTGATCCAATCAACTTGAAAATTGATATGGCCCAATGTGGCACAAGTGCTCTATGAGGAATTTCACTTATCTTAAAAAACATGGCCGCCATTGGCCAAACAACTTTAAGCACCTATTTGACAAGGTTAATGGAAGTCGATCGGAACGAAACTCGGTGGGCATGTTCGACTCATTGCCCTAAAGGTCTGTAAGTATTTTGAAAGAAATTGCCCACAACATTGTCACCTCCCACAGAACACAACAAAGCGATTTGATTACAGCGCCACCTATTTTCCAAAAATGTTAATGCATCATTTTACTGGAGTTTTACTGGCTGTTTCAATTACACTCTTCCAATAATTGCTTTTCTTACTCGTTGCATTTGGTCTGATGCTCCATGCCATGCTTAGCTCCTCGCTGTGGAACTTTTATTAACGATTTTCAGCCATTTCAATTACAATCATGCAATTATTAATTTCATTATTCATTGTTGCATTTGGTCTGATGCTACATATGCTTAGCTCCTGATGTTGCCGCTGGAATGCTTGGCCCCGTGATTGCTGCTTGCAGCTATATTTATTATTCTTCTTCTTCCGCCGCAAGTCTATGGCAGCCCATAGAACCGATTGCGGGAAAGTTGTATAATTTGGCACACTGATAGAGGACAGTCCCAACATTAACTATAGCAAATTTGAAGTCTCTATCTCCTACTCTCTAGCGCCACCACTTGTCCAAACTTTCAATGTTTGTATGCTAATAACTTTTGAACCGTAAGCCAGAAAATGGAAATTCTTTTTTCCTCTGAATCCTTGGCTCATGCCAAGTCGAATGAACCCCAAAATTCAAAAATCGCAAGGTTTAGTTTTTTCGCTATTTTCAATTATTCGAAAAACCTACTTTTTCGAACTCGTCCTAGACGGTTAGTCCGATTGCCACGAAAATTGGCTCAGATCATCTTCAGACCATGCTGGCAAAAAGTTATGGAATTCAAGTTGATTCGTCCAACTGTTGTCGAATGACACGTAAACAAATTTGACGAAAAGCACGCAAACATGCACGTGAGGCTATATCCCGGCAACGGTTTGTCATATTGAGACCAAACTTGGCGTGTGTTATAACAAGCATGAACTGAGACTACCTGCAGTGTTTCGACACAGCGCCACCTAGTGGTCAGGAGATATGAAAAATGCATATTTTGGCTTATAACTACTGAATGGTTTGGCCAAAAATCACACAACTGGTCTCTTTAGATTCAGTGAGTCATGTCGAGTCAAATGATATCCAATTTTCCTGTGTCGGCCATTTTAGGCGTCGGCCATTTTGAATTATGATTTAAAATGCTGTATTTTTTGAACGCAGCATCGTATCGTTTCGCAAATAATTACAAAAATATTCGGCTCCATGCCCTGAAGGTACTCAAAAAGTTTGGTGGCAGCGCCACCTTGTGGCCAATAGTTATAATGAAATATCACATAAATGCTAATAACTTTTGAATAAATTAGTCTATTTAAATTAAAATGGTCTCGCTATATTCTGTGGGTCATGCCGAGAGTATTGATACCAATAATGTGAAAATTGGCCTTACTTCCTGTCCGCCATTTTGCTTAATGTTGAAAACCTACTTTTTCGAACTCCTCCTAGACCGTTAGCCCAATTTTCACCAAATTTAACGTGCATCATCTTCAGAACATGCTGGCAAAAAGTTATGGATTTTGTGTCGATATACGTAACGGTTCTCATTTAGCGCATCAACGAATTTGCTGGAAGGGTGCCAAAATGCATTTGAGGCTGTATCTCTGCAACACTTTGACATATTTGCACCAAACTTTGTATGTGTCATCGCCACCTCACACTGACCATGCCACATAAATTTGGTAACAGCGCCACCTATTGGTCAAGAGTAATAAACCATTCATTAACCATGAGTAATTACACTTTTTAAAATGCTAATAACTTTTTATTCCATGAGCCTATTGCAACGAAACTGGGCTCAAAATATTCCCTGGCTTATGCCGATAACATAGATACCAAATATGCCAGTGTTTACTGAAGTTCCGGTCCACCATTTTGATTTATGTAGAAAACCTACTTTTTCGAACTCCTCATGAACCGTATGTCCAATTTTCACCAAATTCGAATCAGATGATCTTCAGACTATGTTGACACAAAGTTATGGATTTTGTGTCGATAGACAAAACCGTTTTCGCATACCAAAGCGACGAAGTTGAAACACAATGACAAAATGACACTTGAGGCTGCATCTCTGGAATGCTGTGGCATATTAACACCAAACTTTGTGTGTGTCATTGAAAAGTCAAACAGAGTACACCAAATTGATTTCATAACAGTGCCACCTATTGGTCAAACTTTATAAGCCAAGTAATCATGCTACTAGAGGTGGTATTATGATTTTTTTTTTTGCCATTTCAATTACAATAATTCCAAAATTACTGTTATTGCTCATTAATGTATTTGGTGTGATGCTTCATGCCATGCTTAGCTCCTACATTTGCCGTTGGAGTGCTTGGCCCCGTAATTGCTGCTTGCAGCTATATTTAGGGGCCAAGCACCGAAGGTGCGTAGGCACCTATTGTTTTCGTTGGCGTTATTATTATTCTTCTTCTTCTTCTTCCGCCGCAAGTCTATGGCAGCCCATAGAACCGTTTGCGGGAAAGTTGTATAATTTGGCACACTGATAGAGGACAGTCCCAACATTAACTATAGCAAATTTGAAGCCTCTAACTCCTACTCTCTAGCGCCACCACTTGTCCAAACTTTCAATGTTTGTATGCTAATAACTTTTGAACCGTAAGCCAGAAAATGGAAATTCTTTTTTCCTCTGAATCCTTGGCTCAAGCCAAGTCGAATGAACCCTAAAATTCAAAAATCGCAAGGTTTAGTTTTTTCGCTATTTTCAACTTTTCGAAAAACTTACTTTTTCGAACTCGTCCTAGACGGTTTGTCCGATTTTCACGAAAATTGGCTCAGATCATCAACAGACCATGCTGGCAAAAAGTTATGGAATTCAAGTTGATTCGTCCAACCGTTCTCGAATGACACGTGAAAAAATATGACGAAAAGCACGCAAAAATACACGTGAGGCTATATCTCCACAACGGTTTGGCGTATTGAGACCAAACTTGGTGTGTGTTATAATAAGCATGACCTGAGACTACCTGCAGTGTTTCGACACAGCGCCACCTAGTGGTCAGGAGATATGAAAAATGCATATTTTGGCTTATAACTTCTGAATGGTTTGGCCAAAAATTACAAAACTGGTCTCTGTAGATTCAGTGCGTCATGTCGAGTCGATTGATATCCAATTTTCCCGTGTCGGCCATTTTAGGCGTCGGCCATTTTGAATTATGTTTCAAAATGCTGTATTTTTTGAACGCATCATCGTATCGTTTCGCAAATAATTACAAAAATATTTGGCTCCATGCCCTGAAGATACTCAAAAAGTTTGGTGGCAGCGCCACCTTGTGGCCAATAGTTATAATGAAATATCCCATAAATGCTAATAACTTTTGAATAAATTAGACTATTAAAATTAAAATGGCCTCCCTATATTCTGTGGGTAAAGCCGAGAGCATTGATACCAATTATGCGAATATTGGCCATACTTCCTGTCCGCCATTTTGATTAATGTTGAAAACCTATTTTTTCGAACTCCTCCTAGACCGTTAGTCCGATTTTCACCAAATTTGACGTGTATCATCTTCAGACCATGCTGGCAAAAAGTTATGGATTTCGTGTCGATATATGAAACGGTTCTCATTAAGTGCATCAACGAATTTGTTGGAAGGGTGCCAAAATGCATTTGAGGCTGTATCTCTGCAACGCTTTGACATATTTACACCAAACTTTGTACGTGTCATCGCTACCTCACACTGACCATGCCACATAAATTTGGTAACAGCGCCACCTATTGCTCAAGAGTAATAAACCATTCATTACCCATGAATAATTACACTTATAAAAATGCTAATAACTTTTTAATGCATTAGCCTATTGCAACGAAACTGGTCTCAAAATATTCCCTGGTTTATTCCGAAAACATAGATACCAAATATGCCAGATTAAGCTGAACTTCCGGTCCGCCATTTTGATTTATGTTGAAAACCTACTTTTTGAACTCCTCATCAGCCGTTAGTCCAATTTTCACCAAAATTTAATCAGATGATCTTCAGACTGTGCTGACAAAAAGTTATGAATTTTGTGTCGATAGACAAAACCGTTTTTGCATACCACAGCGACCAACTTGAGGCACAATGACAAAATGACACTTGAGGCTGTATCTCTGCAATGCTTTGGCATATTGACACCAAACTTTGTTTGTGTCATTGAAAAGTCACACAGAGTACACCAAATTGACTTGATAACAGCACCACCTATTGGTCAATTTTGATAAGCCAGTAAATCATGCTACTAGAGGTTGTATTTATGATTTTTTTAGCCATTTCAATTACAATAATCCTAAAATTGCTGTTATTGCTCATTAATGCATTTGGTGTGATGCTCCATGCCATGCTTAGCTCCTACATTTGCCGTTGGAGTGCTTGGCCCCGTAATTGCTGCTTGCAGCTATATTTATTATTATTATTCTTCCTCTTCTTCCACCCCAAGTCTATGGTAGCCCATAGAACCGATTGCGGGAAAGTTGTATAATTTGGCACACTAATAGAGGACTGTCTGAACATTAACCGTAGCAAATTTGAAGTCTCTAACTCAAACTCTCTAGCGCCACCAATTGTCTAAACTTTCAAAAACTTGATGCTAATAACTCTTGAACCGTAAGCCACAAAATGAAAATTCTTTTTTCCTGTGATTCCTTGGCTCATGCCGAGTCGAATGGACACCGAAATTCAAAAATCGCAAGGCTTAGTTTTTTCGCTATCGTCAATTGTTCGTAAAACATACTTTTCCGAACTCGTCCTAGGCCGTTGCACCGATTGTCACGAAAATTGAATCAGATAATCTTCAGACCATGCTGGCAAAAGTTATGGAATTCAAGTTCATTTCTCAAACCGTTTCCGAATAGCTCATGAACGAATTCTTCGAAAAGCACGCAAACGTGAACGTGAGGCTATATCTCCGCAACGGTTTGGCCTATTGAGACCAATCTTGGTGGGTCTTATAACAACCATTCCCTGGGACTACCTGCAGTGTTTCGGCGCTGTGCCCCCTAGTGGTCAGGAGATATGAAAAATGCATGTTTTTGCTCATAACTTCTGAACGGTTTTGCCAAAAATCACAAAAGTGGTGTCTTTAGATTCAGTGCATCATTCCGAGTCGAATGATACCGAATTTTCCCAATTCGGCCATTTTGGGCGTCGGCCATTTTGGATTTAGTTGTAAATTGCTGTATCTTAAGAATGAAGTTCCGTATCGTTTCGCAAATAATTACAAAAATGTCCGGCTCCATGCCCTGAATGTACACAAAAAAATTGGGGGCAGCGCCACCTTGTGGTCAATAGTTATAACGATTTTTTCGAAAAATGCTAATAACTTTTGCATACATTAGCCTATTGTAACAAAGCTGATGTTGATAGATTCCTTGGGTCATGCCGAGAACACCGATACCCCATTTGTCAATTTTGGCAAAATTTCCTGTCCGCCATTTTGATTCATGTTGAAAACCTACTTTTTCGAACTCCTCCTAGACCGTTGCTCAGATTTTCACCAAATTTGATTTGGATCATCTTCAGACCATGCTGGCAAAAAGTTATGGAATTTGTGTCGATACACGTAACCGTTTTCAATTAGCGTACCAACGAATTTGCTGGAAAGATGCGAAACTGCATCTGAGGCTGTATCTCTGCAAAGGTTGGAGATATTTACACAAAACTTAATATGTGACATTGTCACATCACATTGACCACGCCACATCATTTTGGTCACAGCGCCACCTATTGGTCAAGAGTAATAAACCAATCAATAACCGCTAATTATTACATTTCCAATAATGCTAATAACTTTTGATTGCATTAGCCTATTATCATGAAACATGTCTCAAAATGTTCCTTGGGACATGCCGACAACATGCATACCAATTATGTCATATTAAGCAAAACTTCCTGTCCGCCATTTTGATTCATGTTGAAAACCTTTTTTTTTAAACTCATCCTCAACCGTTTGTCCGATTTTCACCAAAATTGAATCAGATCATCTTCAGACCTTGCTGACAAAAAGTTATGGATTTCGTGTCAATAGACGAAACCGTTTTTGTACAGCGCTGCTTCAGATGTCAGGCATCTTCACAAAATGAGTCTGAGGCTATATCTCTGCAAAGCCCATTAGTGGTCTTCCAGTGACATCTAGTGGTCGTAAATGCAATTTATCATACAACACTGTCTCTTTAACCTTTATAACTGTTATATGTTGTCTTAATTTCATTCCAAAGAAGCATACGCAATTTATGTATAATTTCACAGTCTAGATAATAGTACTGCACTGATTTTAAATAACCTAGATATGGCTGACAGTAAAAGAATAGAACAGAATTACAGACACACACAAACATGAAATGTTTAAACTACTATATTAATACTCAATAAGCATGCTTAAACCCACACACAGATGCACACATTTTGTTATATATATAGATAATTAAAATAAATGATGGGTGATAAAACCTATTGCAAGTCTTCTGTTTTTATGGGCTTCTATGTCATTTTTCAGGTTTCATTGAAATCATAATCTGGCATAATTATAAACATTAGATATATCTGTATGAATAAATTGGTAAAGTTTGACTCAATGTGATCTGAAATGCTTGAACAGTAATATTAAATAATAGTAATATACATTTTTTCTAGATGAATCCCTCAACAAGCCCATAAACTGTAATGTTTTAGTCTTTAGTGAGCTCATTAGTGGTCTTCCGGTGACATCTAGTGGTTATAATTGCAATTTTTTATTCAACACTGGGATTTGAAGCTTTATGAATATTACATTGTTCTTTTTTACCTAATCTCTGTTAAATTTTGCATGATTGTTTAGAGAAAATACAGATCTAATGCATGTGTGATTATATTACCCCTTTTTTTTTTGCAGTTTAATGCCATTCACAACAGAAATCTTTTGTTTTTTAGGCCTGTTTAAATGTTATCTAACCAAAGGACAAAATACAACATATTTTATTAAAGTTATTGATCTAGAGAGTCCTGAGAATATTACTGCAGTGGTTTGATCAAGACTGAACAAAAAACCAGGTGACCCAAAACATTCAAATTCGTGGACCAATTTTATGAAAAAGGCTATAAATCGGGAACAAAATGAGATATCTTCACCAAACTCAGAACTCATATGCATGAACAAAAACTTTAGTCAAATTATTTTTTTTTTCCATATCTGCCAATTGGTGGCGCTACAGGATGAAAAAAAACTAAAATGGCTATAACTAAGCAACCGCTGATCCAATCAACTTGAAAATTGGTATGGCCCAATGTGGCACAAGTGCTCTATGAGGAATTTCACTTATCTTAAAAAACATGGCCGCCGTTGGCCAAACAACTTTAATTACCTATTTGACAAGGTTAATGGAAGTCGATCGGAACGAAACTCGGTGGGCATGTTCGACTCATTGCCCTAAAGGTCTGTAAGTATTTTGAAAGAAATTGCCCACAACATTGTCACCTCCCACAGAACACAACAAAGCGATTTGATTACAGCGCCACCTATTTTCCAAAAATGATAATGCATCATTTTACTGGAGTTTTACTGGCTGTTTCAATTACACTCTTCCAATAATTGCTTTTCTTACTCGTTGCATTTGGTCTGATGCTCCATGCCATGCTTAGCTCCTCGCTGTGGAACTTTTATTAACGATTTTCAGCCATTTCAATTACAATCATGCAATTATTAATTTCATTATTCATCGTTGCATTTGGTCTGATGCTACATATGCTTAGCTCCTGATGTTGCCGCTGGAATGCTTGGCCCCGTGATTGCTGCTTGCAGCTATATTTAGGGGCCAAGCACCGAAGGTGCGAAGGCACCTATTGTGTTTGTTGGCGTTATTAGGGGCCAAGCACCGAAGGTGCGAAGGCACCTATTGTGTTTGTTGGCGTTATTATTATTATTCTTCCTCTTCTTCTTCCACCCCAAGTCTATGGTAGCCCATAGAACCGATTGCGGGAAAGTTGTATAATTTGGCACACTAATAGAGGACTGTCTGAACATTAACCGTAGCAAATTTGAAGTCTCTAACTCAAACTCTCTAGCGCCACCAATTGTCTAAACTTTCAAAAACTTGATGCTAATAACTCTTGAACCGTAAGCCACAAAATGAAAATTCTTTTTTCCTCTGATTCCTTGGCTCATGCCGAGTCGAATGGACACCGAAATTCAAAAATCGCAAGGCTTAGTTTTTTCGCTATCGTCAATTGTTCGTTAAACCTACTTTTTCGAACTCGTCCTAGGCCGTTGCACCGATTGTCACGAAAATTGAATCAGATAATCTTCAGACCATGCTGGCAAAAAGTTATGGAATTCAAGTTGATTTCTCAAACCGTTTCCGAATAGCTCATGAACGAATTCTTCGAAAAGCACGCAAACGTGAACGTGAGGCTATATTTCCGCAACGGTTTGGCCTATTGAGACCAATCTTGGTGGGTCTTATAACATCCATTCCCTGGGACTACCTGCAGTGTTTCGGCGCTGTGCCCCCTAGTGGTCAGGAGATATGAAAAATGCATGTTTTTGCTCATAACTTCTGAACGGTTTTGCCAAAAATCACAAAAGTGGTGTCTTTAGATTCAGTGCATCATTCCGAGTCGAATGATACCGAATTTTCCCAATTCGGCCATTTTGGGCGTCGGCCATTTTGGATTTAGTTGTAAATTGCTGTATCTTAAGAATGAAGTTCCGTATCGTTTCGCAAATAATTACAAAAATGTCCGGCTCCATGCCCTGAATGTACACAAAAAAATTGGGGGCAGCGCCACCTTGTGGTCAATAGTTATAACGATTTTTTCGAAAAATGCTAATAACTTTTGCATACATTAGCCTATTGTAACAAAGCTGATGTTGATAGATTTCTTGGGTCATGCCGAGAACACCGATACCCCATTTGTCAATTTTGGCAAAATTTCCTGTCCGCCATTTTGATTCATGTTGAAAACCTACTTTTTCGAACTCCTCCTAGACCGTTGCTCAGATTTTCACCAAATTTGATTTGGATCATCTTCAGACCATGCTGGCAAAAAGTTATGGAATTTGTGTCGATACACGTAACCGTTTTCAATTAGCGTACCAACGAATTTGCTGGAAACATGCCAAACTGCATCTGAGGCTGTATCTCTGCAAAGGTTGGAGATATTTACACAAAACTTAATATGTGACATTGTCACATCACATTGACCACGCCACATCATTTTGGTCACAGCGCCACCTATTGGTCAAGAGTAATAAACCAATCAATAACCGCTAATTATTACATTTCCAATAATGCTAATAACTTTTGATTGCATTAGCCTATTATCATGAAACATGTCTCAAAATGTTCCTTGGGACATGCCGACAACATACATACCAATTATGTCATATTAAGCAAAACTTCCTGTCCGCCATTTTGATTCATGTTGAAAACCTTTTTTTTTAAACTCATCCTCAACCGTTTGTCTGATTTTCACCAAAATTGAATCAGATCATCTTCAGACCGTGCTGACAGAAAGTTATGGATTTCGTGTCAATAGACGAAACCGTTTTTGTACAGCGCTGCTTCAGATGTCAGGCATCTTCACAAAATGAGTCTGAGGCTATATCTCTGCAAAGCCCATTAGTGGTCTTCCATTGACATCTAGTGGTCGTAAATGCAATTTATCATACAACACTGTCTCTTTAACCTTTATAACTGTTATATGTTGTCTTAATTACATTCCAAAGAAGCATACGCAATTTATGTATAATTTCACAGTCTAGATAATAGTACTGCACTGATTTTAAATAACCTAGATATGGCTGACAGTAAAAGAATAGAACAGAATTACAGACACACACAAACATGAAATGTTTAAACTACTATATTAATACTCAATAAGCATGCTTAAACCCACACACAGATGCACACATTTTGTTATATATATAGATAATTAAAATAAATGATGGGTGATAAAACCTATTGCAAGTCTTCTGTTTTATGGGCTTCTATGTCATTTTTCAGGTTTCATTGCAATCATAATCTGGCATAATTATAAACATTAGATATATCTGTATGAATAAATTGGTAAACTTTGACTCAATGTGATCTGAAATGCTTGAACAGTAATATTAAATAATAGTAATATACATTTTTTCTAGATGAATCCCTCAACAAGCCCATAAACTGTAATGTTTTAGTCTTTAGTGAGCTCATTAGTGGTCTTCCGGTGACATCTAGTGGTTATAATTGCAATTTTTTATTCAACACTGGGTTTTAAAGCTTTATAAATATTACAGTGTTCTTTTTTACCTAATCTCTGTTAAATTTTGCATGATTGTTTAGAAAAAATACAGATCTAATGCATGTGTGATTATATTACCCCTTTTTTTTTGCACTTTAATGCCATTCACAACAGAAATCTTTAGTTTTTTAGGCCATTTTAACTGTTATAGCACCAGCTATTTTCTGATCTTAATGAAACTTTGCATGCTTGGTGGGTCATCTTTCACATGTTATAACCAAGTTTCATAAAGTTTTGAGTTTTTGTTTCAGTTTTATAGGCTTTAGGTTACATGTGGCCACGGCCCTTTCCTAAATGACCTCTTATAGCTAACCAAAGGACAAAATGCAACATATTTTTGAAAATTATTCATCTAGAGAGTCCAGAGAATATTATTGCAGTGGTTTGATCAAGACTGAACAAAAAACCAGGTGACCCAAAACATTCAAATTCGTGGACCAATTTTACGAAAAAGGCTATAACTCGGGAACAAAATGAGATTTCTTCACCAAACTCAGAACTCATATGCATGAACAAAAACTTTAGTCAAATTATTTTTTTTTTCCATATCTGCCACTTGGTGGCGCTACAGGATGAAAAAAAATCAAATGGCTATAACTAAGCAACCGTTGATCCAATCAACTTGAAAATTGATATGGCCCAATGTGGCACAAGTGCTCTATGAGGAATTTCACTTATCTTAAAAAACATGGCCGCCATTGGCCAAACAACTTTAAGCACCTATTTGACAAGGTTAATGGAAGTCGATCGGAACGAAACTCGGTGGGCATGTTCGACTCATTGCCCTAAAGGTCTGTAAGTACTTTGAAAGAAATTGCCCACAACATTGTCACCTCCCACAGAACACAACAAAGCGATTTGATTACAGCGCCACCTATTTTCCAAAAATGATAATGCATCATTTTACTGGCTGTTTCAATTACACTCTTCCAATAATTGCTTTTCTTACTCGTTGCATTTGGTCTGATGCTCCATGCCATGCTTAGCTCCTCGCTGTGGAACTTTTATTAACGATTTTCAGCCATTTCAATTACAATCATGCAATTATTAATTTCATTATTCATTGTTGCATTTGGTCTGATGCTACATATGCTTAGCTCCTGATGTTGCCGCTGGAATGCTTGGCCCCGTGATTGCTGCTTGCAGCTATATTTATTAGGGGCCAAGCACCGAAGGTGCGAAGGCACCTATTGTGTTCGTTGGCGTTATTATTATTAGGGGCCAAGCACCGAAGGTGCGTAGGACCCTCTTGTTTTTGTTGGCGTTCTTATTATTATTATTATTATTATTATTATTCTTCCGACTGGGCGTCTATGGCAGCCCATAGAACCGAATGCGGGAAAGTTGTAATGGTTTGACATTCTGATAGAGGACAGTGCCAACATTAAGTACACCAATTTTGGTGTGTCTAAGTCAATCCCTCTAGCGCCACCAACTGTCCAAAATTTCACTTTAATTTTGTTAATAACTTTTTAACCCTAAGGCCAATCAACGAAATTCTTTTTTCCTCTGATTTCTGAGCTCATGCCGATTCGATTGCACCCTACGAAGTCATTTCCGTCATAGAAATATGACCGCCATTTTGAATTTCTTTAAAAACCTACTTTTTTGAACTCGTCCTAGACGGTTTGTCCGATTCACACGAAAATTAAACCATATCATCCTCAGGCAGTGCTGACCAAAAGTTATGCAAATCAAATTGATTCGTCAAACCGTTTTCGATAAACGCTCTAACAAATTTTATGTAGTGCTTACAAAAACAGTCGTAAGGCTGTATCTCGGCAACGACTTATCCTATTCAGACCAAACTTGGTACATGTCATAACAAGCATGACCTGAGGCAACATGCTGTGATTGGGCGCAGCGCCACCTACTGATCCGGAGATATGAAAAACTGCTATTTTTGCTTATAACTTCTGAACAGTTTGTCCAAAAATCATAACATTGGTCTTGTTAGATTCAGGGCAACATGCCGAGTCGACTGATATCCAATTTGACCATTTCGGCCATTTTGACTGTCGGCCATTTTGAATTTTGTGCTAAAATGCTGTATTTTCTGAACACATCAACGGATTGTTACGAAACATGGTATAGGGTCATCAGCACAATGTCCTGAAGGAGTATGAGAAGTTTCGAAACAGCGCCACCTAGTGGTGATCTTCTATTTTTAAATGCTTATAACTTTGGGTGTGGTCGACGTATTTTCACCAGACTCATCAAATTGGACTCCTGAAACCTTACCGAGTCCTATGATACCAAACATGCTAGGTTTTGCCTTACGGTTTGTGTAGCGTTGTGATTTAGCGCTTAAAAAACATTTGGCTATATCTTCGAAACCGCTTGTCTGATCGAGACGAAACCACCGTCAGAAGTTCGGAAACATAGGTCGATAGCTAAACACCAATGCCCAAATGCAAAAATATTGATAGTAAGGGGTAGTAATATTCAATCAAAGTCAAGAGTCAGTCAATTTTTACGTGTTTTTTCATGTAAATGTCTATAACTCTGAAGTGAATTGAGATATTTTCACCAAAATTGACACGCATATGTATGGGCTCACTCTGATGACACATAAAAGAAATGGTGGGACTGAGCCTCTTGGTGGCGCTATAATAGAACAAAACATGAAATTCCCATTGACTTCAATACAGTTTTGTGAAATAAAAGGCTATACTAAACAAATGCATTGGTGTTATATTCCACAACTCAGAATGTGCCAACAACATCATCCCCTGAAGGTACTCAAAATATTTTGAAACAGAGCCACCTAGTGGTCAAAAGTTATAACTCAATTTACATAAAGGCTAATAACTTTTGAAAAGATCTGGCTATTGACATGACGCTGATCTTAATAGATTCCTTGGGTCAAGCCGAGAACATAGATATCAAGTTTTCCTTATTTGGCTGAACTTCCTGTCCGCCACTTTGATTAATGTTGAAAACCTACTTTTTCGAACTCCTCCTAGACCGTTAATCAGATTTTCACCAAATTGGACATGGATCATCTTCAGACCATGCTGGCAAAATGTTATGGATTTCATGTCGATATACGAAACGGTTCTCATTTAGCGCATCAACGAATTTGCTGGAATGATGCCATCATTCATTTGAGGCTGTATCTCTGCAAAGCTTTGACATATTTGCACCAAACTTTGTATGTGTCATCGTCACCTCACACTGACCATTCCAAACTAATTTGGTAACAGCGCCACCTATTGGTTACATGTGATAAGCCAATAAATCCTATTACTAGTTGTTGTGTTCATTGTTTTTAAGCCATTTTGCCTAAAATAATCTTAAAACTGTCTTAATTACTCATTCCTGCCATTCGTCTGAAGCTTACTTCTGTAGTGCTTGGCCCCGTTATTGCTGCTTGCAGCTATATTTATTATTATTCTTCTTCTTCCACCCCAAGTCTATGGTAGCCCATAGAACCGATTGCGGGAAAGTTGTATAATTTGGCACACTAATAGAGGACTGTCTGAACATTAACCGTAGCAAATTTGAAGTCTCTAACTCAAACTCTCTAGCGCCACCAATTGTCTAAACTTTCAAAAACTTGATGCTAATAACTCTTGAACCGTAAGCCACAAAATGAAAATTCTTTTTTCCTGTGATTCCTTGGCTCATGCCGAGTCGAATGGACACCGAAATTCAAAAATCGCAAGGCTTAGTTTTTTCGCTATCGTCAATTGTTCGTAAAACCTTCTTTTTCTAACTTGTCCTAGGCCGTTGCACCGATTGTCACGAAAATTGAATCAGATAATCTTCAGACCATGCTGGCAAAAAGTTATGGAATTCAAGTTGATTTCTCAAACCGTTTCCGAATAGCTCATGAACGAATTCTTCGAAAAGCACGCAAACGTGAACGTGAGGCTATATCTCCGCAACGGTTTGGCCTATTGAGACCAATCTTGGTGGGTCTTATAACAACCATTCCCTGGGACTACCTGCAGTGTTTCGGCGCTGTGCCCCCTAGTGGTCAGGAGATATGAAAAATGCATGTTTTTGCTCATAACTTCTGAACGGTTTTGCCAAAAATCACAAAAGTGGTGTCTTTAGATTCAGTGCATCATTCCGAGTCGAATGATACCGAATTTTCCCAATTCGGCCATTTTGGGCGTCGGCCATTTTGGATTTAGTTGTAAATTGCTGTATCTTAAGAATGAAGTTCCGTATCGTTTCGCAAATAATTACAAAAATGTCCGGCTCCATGCCCTGAATGTACACAAAAAAATTGGGGGCAGCGCCACCTTGTGGTCAATAGTTATAACGATTTTTTCGAAAAATGCTAATAACTTTTGCATACATTAGCCTATTGTAACAAAGCTGTTGTTGATAGATTCCTTGGGTCATGCCGAGAACACCGATACCCCATTTGTCAATTTTGGCAAAATTTCCTGTCCGCCATTTTGATTCATGTTGAAAACCTACTTTTTCTAACTCCTCCTAGACCGTTGCTCAGATTTTCACCAAATTTGATTTGGATCATCTTCAGACCATGCTGGCAAAAAGTTATGGAATTTGTGTCGATACACGTAACCGTTTTCAATTAGCGTACCAACAAATTTGCTGGAAAGATGCCAAACTGCATCTGAGGCTGTATCTCTGCAAAGGTTGGAAATATTTACACAAAACTTAATATGTGACATTGTCACATCACATTGACCACGCCACATCATTTTGGTCACAGCGCCACCTATTGGTCAAGAGTAATAAACCAATCAATAACCGCTAATTATTACATTTCCAATAATGCTAATAACTTTTGATTGCATTAGCCTATTATCATGAAACATGTCTCAAAATGTTCCTTGGGACATGCCGACAACATACATACCAATTATGTCATATTAAGCAAAACTTCCTGTCCGCCATTTTGATTCATGTTGAAAACCTTTTTTTTTAAACTCATCCTCAACCGTTTGTCTGATTTTCACCAAAATTGAATCAGATCATCTTCAGACCGTGCTGACAAAAAGTTATGGATTTCGTGTCAATAGACGAAACCATTTTTGTACAGCGCTGCTTCAGATGTCAGGCATCTTCACAAAATGAGTCTGAGGCTATATCTCTGCAAAGCTTTGTTGTAATTAAGCCAAACTTGTGTGTGCCATTGTCTAACATGGAGAATAGGCTCACAGACACTCACACACAGAAATGAAATGGTTCAACTATTATATGAATAATCAATAAGCATGATTACACACACACACACACACACACACACACACACACACAGAGAGAAGTACATGCCCACACATTTTGTTGTATGTAGATATTTGAAATAAATTATAGGTGACACACAACTCACAGAAAGACTTATTTTCTTACATTTCTTTGTCAGGTTTCATTACATTAATATTCTGACATAATAGTAAACATTTGATATACATGTATGAATAAATTGTTGAACTTTCACTCAATGTGATCTTAAATGCTTGAACAGTAATATTAAATAATAGTAATATATATTTTTCTAGATGAATCAATCATCGAGACAATGAACTGTAATGTTTTAGTCTTTAGTGAGCCCATTAGTGGTCTTCCAGTGACATCTAGTGGTCGTAAATGCAATTTATCATACAACACTGTCTCTTTAACCTTTATAACTGTTATATGTTGTCTTAATTTCATTCCAAAGAAGCATACGCAATTTATGTATAATTTCACAGTCTAGATAATAGTACTGCACTGATTTTAAATAACCTAGATATGGCTGACAGTAAAAGAATAGAACAGAATTACAGACACACACAAACATGAAATGTTTAAACTACTATATTAATACTCAATAAGCATGCTTAAACCCACACACAGATGCACACATTTTGTTATATATATAGATAATTAAAATAAATGATGGGTGATAAAACCTATTGCAAGTCTTATGTTTTTATGGGCTTCTATGTCATTTTTCAGGTTTCATTGCAATCATAATCTGGCATAATTATAAACATTAGATATATCTGTATGAATAAATTGGTAAACTTTGACTCAATGTGATCTGAAATGCTTGAACAGTAATATTAAATAATAGTAATATACATTTTTTCTAAATGAATCCCTCAACAAGCCCATAAACTGTAATGTTTTAGTCTTTAGTGAGCTCATTAGTGGTCTTCCGGTGACATCTAGTGGTTATAATTGCAGTTTTTTATTCAACACTGGGTTTTGAAGCTTTATAAATATTACAGTGTTCTTTTTTACCTAATCTCTGTTAAATTTTGCATGAATGTTTAGAAAAAATACAGATCTAATGCATGTGTGATTATATGACCCCTTTTTTTTTGCAGTTTAATGCCATTCACAACAGAAATCTTTTGTTTTTTAGGCCATTTTAACTGTTATAGCACCAGCTATTTTCTGATCTTAATGAAACTTTGCATGCTTGGTGGGTCATCTTTCACATGTTATAACCAAGTTTCATAAAGTTTTGAGTTTTTGTTTCAGTTTTATAGGCTTTAGGTTACATGTGGCCAAGGCCCTTTCCTAAATGACCTCTTATAGCTAACCAAAGGACAAAATGCAACATATTTTTGAAAATTATTGATCTAGAGAGTCCAGATAATATTATTGCAGTGGTTTGATCAAGAATGAACAAAAAACCAGGTGACCCAAAACATTCAAATTCGTGGACCAATTTTACGAAAAAGGCTATAACTCGGGAACAAAATGAGATATCTTCACCAAACTCAGAACTCATATGCATGAACAAGTCACTTTATTATTTAAAGTGACTTTTAGTCAATAATTGAACTTTAGTCAAATTATTATTTTTTCCATATCTGCCACTTGGTGGCACTACAGGATGAAAAAAAATCAAATGGCTATAACTAAGCAACCGTTGATCCAATCAACTTGAAAATTGATATGGCCCAATGTGGCACAAGTGCTCTATGAGGAATTTCACTTATCTTAAAAAACATGGCCGCCATTGGCCAAACAACTTTAAGCATCTATTTGACAAGGTTAATGGAAGTCGATCGGAACGAAACTCGGTGGGCATGTTCGACTCATTGCCCTAAAGGTCTGTAAGTATTTTGAAAGAAATTGCCCACAACATTGTCACCTCCCACAGAACACAACAAAGCGATTTGATTACAGCGCCACCTATTTTCCAAAAATGATAATGCATAATTTTACTGGAGTTTTACTGGCTGTTTCAATTACACTCTTCCAATAATTGCTTTTCTTACTCGTTGCATTTGGTCTGATGCTCCATGCCATGCTTAGCTCCTCGCTGTGGAACTTTTATTAACGATTTCAGCCATTTCAATTACAATCATGCAATTATTAATTTCATTATTCATTGTTGCATTTGGTCTGATGCTACATATGCTTAGCTCCTGATGTTGCCGCTGGAATGCTTGGCCCCGTGATTGCTGCTTGCAGCTATATTTATTCTTCTTCTTCTTCCACCCCAAGTCTATGGTAGCCCATAGAACCGATTGCGGGAAAGTTGTATAATTTGGCACACTAATAGAGGACTGTCTGAACATTAACCGTAGCAAATTTGAAGTCTCTAACTCAAACTCTCTAGCGCCACCAATTGTCTAAACTTTCAAAAACTTGATGCTAATAACTCTTGAACCGTAAGCCACAAAATGAAAATTCTTTTTTCCTGTGATTCCTTGGCTCATGCCGAGTCGAATGGACACCGAAATTCAAAAATCGCAAGGCTTAGTTTTTTCGCTATCGTCAATTGTTCGTAAAACATACTTTTTCCAACTCAACCTAGGCCGTTGCACCGATTGTCACGAAAATTGAATCAGATAATCTTCAGACCATGCTGACAAAAAGTTATGGAAATCAAGTTGATTTCTCAAACCGTTTCCGAATAGCTCATGAACGAATTCTTCGAAAAGCACGCAAACGTGAACGTGAGGCTATATCTCCGCAACGGTTTGGCCTATTGAGACCAATCTTGGTGGGTCTCATAACAACCATTCCCTGGGACTACCTGCAGTGTTTCGGTGCTGTGCCCCCTAGTGGTCAGGAGATATGAAAAATGCATGTTTTTGCTCATAACTTCTGAACGGTTTTGCCAAAAATCACAAAAGTGGTGTCTTTAGATTCAGTGCATCATTCCGAGTCGAATGATACCGAATTTTCCCAATTCGGCCATTTTGGGCGTCGGCCATTTTGGATTTAGTTGTAAATTGCTGTATCTTAAGAATGAAGTTCCGTATCGTTTCGCAAATAATTACAAAAATGTCCGGCTCCATGCCCTGAATGTACACAAAAAAATTGGGGGCAGCGCCACCTTGTGGTCAATAGTTATAACGATTTTTTCGAAAAATGCTAATAACTTTTGCATACATTAGCCTATTGTAACAAAGCTGATGTTGATAGATTCCTTGGGTCATGCCGAGAACACCGATACCCCATTTGTCAATTTTGGCAAAATTTCCTGTCCGCCATTTTGATTCATGTTGAAAACCTACTTTTTCGAACTCCTCCTAGACCGTTGCTCAGATTTTCACCAAATTTGATTTGGATCATCTTCAGACCATGCTGGCAAAAAGTTATGGAATTTGTGTCGATACACATAACCGTTTTCAATTAGCGTACCAACGAATTTGCTGGAAAGATGCCAAACTGCATCTGAGGCTGTATCTCTGCAAAGGTTGGAGATATTTACACAAAACTTAATATGTGACATTGTCACATCACATTGACCACGCCACATCATTTTGGTCACAGCGCCACCTATTGGTCAAGAGTAATAAACCAATCAATAACCGCTAATTATTACATTTACAATAATGCTAATAACTTTTGATTGCATTAGCCTATTATCATGAAACATGTCTCAAAATGTTCCTTGGGACATGCCGACAACATACATACCAATTATGTCATATTAAGCAAAACTTCCTGTCCGCCATTTTGATTCATGTTGAAAACCTTTTTTTTTAAACTCATCCTCAACCGTTTGTTTGATTTTCACCAAAATTGAATCAGATCATCTTCAGACCGTGGTGACAAAAAGTTATGGATTTCGTGTCAATAGACGAAACCGTTTTTGTACAGCGCTGCTTCAGATGTCAGGCATCTTCACAAAATGAGTCTGAGGCTATATCTCTGCAAAGCCCATTAGTGGTCTTCCAGTGACATCTAGTGGTCGTAAATGCAATTTATCATACAACACTGTCTCTTTAACCTTTATAACTTTTATATGTTGTCTTAATTTCATTCCAAAGAAGCATACGCAATTTATGTATAATTTCACAGTCTAGATAATAGTACTGCACTGATTTTAAATAACCTAGATATGGCTGACAGTAAAAGAATAGAACAGAATTACAGACACACACAAACATGAAATGTTTAAACTAGTATATTAATACTCAATAAGCATGCTTAAACCCACACACAGATGCATACATTTTGTTATATATATAGATAATTAAAATAAATGATGGGTGATAAAACCTATTGCAAGTCTTCTGTTTTTATGGGCTTCTATGTCTTTTTCCAGGTTTCATTGCAATCATAATCTGGCATAATTATAAACATTAGATATATCTGTATGAATAAATTGGTAAACTTTGACTCAATGTGATCTGAAATGCTTGAACAGTAATATTAAATAATAGTAATATACATTTTTTCTAGATGAATCCCTCAACAAGCCCATAAACTGTAATGTTTTAGTCTTTAGTGAGCTCATTAGTGGTCTTCCGGTGACATCTAGTGGTTATAATTGCAATTTTTTATTCAACACTGGGTTTTGAAGCTTTATAAATATTACAGTGTTCTTTTTTACCTAATCTCTGTTAAATTTTGCATGATTGTTTAGAAAAAATACAGATCTAATGCATGTGTGATTATATTACCCCCTTTTTTTTTTTTTTGCAGTTTAATGCCATTCACAACAGAAATCTTTTGTTTTTTAGGCCATTTTAACTGTTATAGCACCAGCTATTTTCTGATCTTAATGAAACTTTGCATGCTTGGTGGGTCATCTTTCACATGTTATAACCAAGTTTCATAAAGTTTTGAGTTTTTGTTTCAGTTTTATAGGCTTTAGGTTACATGTGGCCACGGCCCTTTCCTAAATGACCTCTAATAGCTAACCAAAGGACAAAATGCAACATATTTTTGAAAATTATTGATCTAGAGAGTCCAGAGAATATTATTGCAGTGGTTTGATCAAGACTGAACAAAAAACCAGGTGACCCAAAACATTCAAATTCGTGGACCAATTTTACGAAAAAGGCTATAACTCGGGAACAAAATGAGATATCTTCACCAAACTCAGAACTCATATGCATGAACAAAAACTTTAGTCAAATTATTATTTTTTTTCCATATCTGCCACTTGGTGGCGCTACAGGATGAAAAAAAATCAAATGGCTATAACTAAGCAACCGTTGATCCAATCAACTTGAAAATTGATATGGCCCAATGTGGCACAAGTGCTCTATGAGGAATTTCACTTATTTTAAAAAACATGGCCGCCATTGGCCAAACAACTTTAAGCACCTATTTGACAAGGTTAATGGAAGTCGATCGGAACGAAACTCGGTGGGCATGTTCGACTCATTGCCCTAAAGGTCTGTAAGTATTTTGAAAGAAATTGCCCACAACATTGTCACCTCCCACAGAACACAACAAAGCGATTTGATTACAGCGCCACCTATTTTCCAAAAATGATAATGCATCATTTTACTGGAGTTTTACTGGCTGTTTCAATTACACTCTTCCAATAATTGCTTTTCTTACTCGTTGCATTTGGTCTGATGCTCCATGCCATGCTTAGCTCCTCGCTGTGGAACTTTTATTAACGATTTTCAGCCATTTCAATTACAATCATGCAATTATTAATTTCATTATTCATTGTTGCATTTGGTCTGCTTAGCTCCTGATGTTGCCGCTGGAATGCTTGGCCCCGTGATTGCTGCTTGCAGCTATATTTATTATTAGGGGCCAAGCACCGAAGGTGCGTAGGCACCTATTGTTTTCGTTGGCGTTATTAGGGGCCAAGCACCGAAGGTGCGTAGGCACCTATTGTTTTCGTTGGCGTTATTATTAGGGGCCAAGCACCGAAGGTGCGAAGGCACCTATTGTGTTTGTTGGCGTTATTATTATTATTCTTCTTCTTCCACCCCAAGTCTATGGTAGCCCATAGAACCGATTGCGGGAAAGTTGTATAATTTGGCACACTAATAGAGGACTGTCTGAACATTAACCGTAGCAAATTTTAAGTCTCTAACTCAAACTCTCTAGCGCCACCAATTGTCTAAACTTTCAAAAACTTGATGCTAATAACTCTTGAATCGTAAGCCACAAAATGAAAATTCTTTTTTCCTGTGATTCCTTGGCTCATGCCGAGTCGAATGGACACCGAAATTCAAAAATCGCAAGGCTTAGTTTTTTCGCTATCGTCAATTGTTCGTAAAACCTACTTTTTCGAACTCGTCCTAGGCCGTTGCACCGATTGTCACGAAAATTGAATCAGATAATCTTCAGACCATGCTGGCAAAAAGTTATGGAATTCAAGTTGATTTCTCAAACCGTTTCCGAATAGCTCATGAACGAATTCTTCGAAAAGCACGCAAACGTGAACGTGAGGCTATATCTCCGCAACGGTTTGGCCTATTGAGACCAATCTTGGTGGGTCTTATAACAACCATTCCCTGGGACTACCTGCAGTGTTTCGGCGCTGTGCCCCCTAGTGGTCAGGAGATATGAAAAATGCATGTTTTTGCTCATAACTTCTGAACGGTTTTGCCAAAAATCACAAAAGTGGTGTCTTTAGATTCAGTGCATCATTCCGAGTCGAATGATACTGAATTTTCCCAATTCGGCCATTTTGGGCGTCGGCCATTTTGAATTTAGTTGTAAATTGCTGTATCTTAAGAATGAAGTTCCGTATCGTTTCGCAAATAATTACAAAAATGTCCGGCTCCATGCCCTGAATGTACACAAAAAAATTGGGGGCAGCGCCACCTTGTGGTCAATAGTTATAACGATTTTTTCGAAAAATGCTAATAACTTTTGCATACATTAGCCTATTGTAACAAAGCTGATGTTGATAGATTCCTTGGGTCATGCCGAGAACACTGATACCCCATTGGTCAATTTTGGCAAAATTTCCTGTCCGCCATTTTGATTCATGTTGAAAACCTACTTTTTCGAACTCCTCCTAGACCGTTGCTCAGATTTTCACCAAATTTGATTTGGATCATCTTCAGACCATGCTGGCAAAAAGTTATGGAATTTGTGTCGATACACGTAACCGTTTTCAATTAGCGTACCAACGAATTTGCTGGAAAGATGCCAAACTGCATCTGAGGCTGTATCTCTGCAAAGGTTGGAGATATTTACACAAAACTTAATATGTGACATTGTCACATCACATTGACCACGCCACATCATTTTGGTCACAGCGCCACCTATTGGTCAAGAGTAATAAACCAATCAATAACCGCTAATTATTACATTTCCAATAATGCTAATAACTTTTGATTGCATTAGCCTATTATCATGAAACATGTCTCAAAATGTTCCTTGGGACATGCCGACAACATGCATACCAATTATGTCATATTAAGCAAAACTTCCTGTCCGCCATTTTGATTCATGTTGAAAACCTTTTTTTTAAACTCATCCTCAACCGTTTGTCCGATTTTCACCAAAATTGAATCAGATCATCTTCAGACCGTGCTGACAAAAAGTTATGGATTTCGTGTCAATAGACGAAACCGTTTTTGTACAGCGCTGCTTCAGATGTCAGGCATCTTCACAAAATGAGTCTGAGGCTATATCTCTGCAAAGCCCATTAGTGGTCTTCCAGTGACATCTAGTGGTCGTAAATGCAATTTATCATACAAGACTGTCTCTTTAACCTTTATAACTGTTATATGTTGTCTTAATTTCATTCCAAAGAAGCATACGCAATTTATGTATAATTTCACAGTCTAGATAATAGTACTGCACTGATTTTAAATAACCTAGATATGGCTGACAGTAAAAGAATAGAACAGAATTACAGACACACACAAACATGAAATGTTTAAACTAGTATATTAATACTCAATAAGCATGCTTAAACCCACACACAGATGCACACATTTTGTTATATATATAGATAATTAAAATAAATGATGGGTGATAAAACCTATTGCAAGTCTTCTGTTTTTATGGGCTTCTATGTCATTTTTCAGGTTTCATTGCAATCATAATCTGGCATAATTATAAACATTAGATATATCTGTATGAATAAATTGGTAAACTTTGACTCAATGTGATCTGAAATGCTTGAACAGTAATATTAAATAATAGTAATATACATTTTTTCTAGATGAATCCCTCAACAAGCCCATAAACTGTAATGTTTTAGTCTTTAGTGAGCTCATTAGTGGTCTTCCGGTGACATCTAGTGGTTATAATTGCAATTTTTGATTCAACACTGGGTTTTGAAGCTTTATAAATATTACAGTGTTCTTTTTTACCTAATCTCTGTTAAATTTTGCATGATTGTTTAGAAAAAATACAGATCTAATGCATGTGTGATTATATTACCCCCTTTTTTTTTTGCAGTTTAATGCCATTCACAACAGAAATCTTTTGTTTTTTAGGCCTGTTTAAATGTTATCTAACCAAAGGACAAAATACAACATATTTTTTCAAAGTTATTGATCTAGAGAGTCCTGAGAATATTACTGCAGTGGTTTGATCAAGACTGAACAAAAAACCAGGTGACCCAAAACATTCAAATTCGCGGACCAATTTTATGAAAAAGGCTATAACTCGGGAACAAAATGAGATATCTTCACCAAACTCAGAACTCATATGCATGAACAAAAACTTTAGTCAAATTATTATTTTTTCCATATCTGCCACTTGGTGGCGCTACAGGATGAAAAAAAAACTAAAATGGCTATAACTAAGCAACCGCTGATCCAATCAACTTGAAAATTGGTATGGCCCAATGTGGCATAAGTGCTCTATGAGGAATTTCACTTATCTTAAAAAACATGGCCGCCATTGGCCAAACAACTTTAAGCACCTATTTGACAAGGTTAATGGAAGTCGATCGGAACGAAACTCGGTGGGCATGTTCGACTCATTGCCCTAAAGGTCTGTAAGTATTTTGAAAGAAATTGCCCACAACATTGTCACCTCCCACAGAACACAACAAAGCGATTTGATTACAGCGCCAACTATTTTCCAAAAATGATAATGCATCATTTTACTGGAGATTTACTGGCTGTTTCAATTACACTCTTCCAATAATTGCTTTTCTTACTCGTTGCATTTGGTCTGATGCTCCATGCCATGCTTAGCTCCTCGCTGTGGAACTTTTATTAACGATTTTCAGCCATTTCAATTACAATCATGCAATTATTAATTTCATTATTCATTGTTGCATTTGGTCTGATGCTACATATGCTTAGCTCCTGATGTTGCCGCTGGAATGCTTGGCCCCGTGATTGCTGCTTGCAGCTATATTTAGGGGCCAAGCACCGAAGGTGCGTAGGCACATATTGTTTCCGTTGGCGTTATTATTATTAGGGGCCAAGCACCGAAGGTGCGAAGGCACCTATTGTGTTCGTTGGCGTTATTAGGGGTTCAAGCACGCAGTGCTGAAACCCTATTGTATTTGTTAGGATTTTTATTATTATTATTAGGGGTTCAAGCACGCAGTGCTGAAACCCTATTGTAATTGTTAGGATTTTTATTATTATTATTATTATTCTTCTGCCCTAGAACTGAACGTGCAGCCCAAACCGTAAGGCCTAGAGACTTGAAACTTGGTCAGATGATAGAGCTCAATTTGGGGAGAACCTATCAAAGTCTCAGCCCAATTGGCCAATAGGGGGCGCTACAGTGATCGAAAATGCGTTTTTGCTAATAGCTCCTAAACCGCTTGTGATAGAGCCAAAAATTTTACATTTCTGGAATCCGTGGGTCATGCAAAATTAAAAACGGTCACTCTGAATTTGGGTCTAGGAGGCCTCGTTTTTTCGCAAACTTGACGTATGTCCAAAACCTACTTTTGCGAACTAGTCCTAGGTTTTTCGCCCAATCTGAACCAAACCACTGCAGAAATGTTCTCTGTCCAGTGAATATCAATAATTATCAAAAAAAAGTAGAAATTTCGACTCACTGTCGTAATGGGACGCCAAAATGTCCGAAAGTCGAGGACCAATTTTACGCAACAGGCTATAACTCATGAATGAAATGAGATATCTTAACCAAACTCGGTATATATATCTATGAGCTCAATCTTTGGTCAAATAAAAAAAATTGCACACCTCTGCCACTTGGGGGCGCTATAAAAAGAAAAAACACATAAATGGCTATAACTAGGCAACCGTTGACTCGATCGACTTGAAAATTGGTATGCAGTGTCTTGGTCTGAAGGGGCACAAGTACCTATGAGGACATTTGCATATCTCAAAAAACATGGCCGCCATTGGCCAAACAATTTTAAGCACCTATTTGAAAGGGTTAACGGATGTTGATCGGAACGAAACTCACTGGGTACGTTCAACTCATGAACCTTAAGGTCTGTAAGAATTTTGAAAGAAATCGGCCACTAGTTGGCGCTAACGAGTTTTATGGCTCTGTAATCACGTGGTGTTTCACATATCAACACAATATGCATATCATTTGATAGATCTCCTCATAATGCACAACTTTGCCTCAAGAACCATTGCTGTCAATCAAATCGTTCAATTGTTATTCACAAATATGTTAAAAACCTACTTTTGCGAACTAGTCCTAGGTTTTTTGTCCGATCGGAACCAAACCACTGCAGTAATATTCTGTGGACTCTCTAGATCAATAATTATTAAAAAAATGTTGAATTTTGTCCATTGGTTAGCTGTAACGGGGTAATTTAGAAAAAGGGGTGTGGCCAAACATACCCCAAAGCCTATAAAACCTAAACGAAAACTCAAAACTTTATGAAACTAAGTGAAATCATGTAACAGGTGACTCTTAACAAGCATGCAAAGTTTCATGGAGATCAGACCATAGGTGGCGCTATAACAGTAGAAAAGGTCTCAAAACACAAGATTTATATGGTAAATGGCCTCAAATTGTTTGAAAATGTTCATATATTCACTCAAAAACACTAAATCTTCATATCATATGATAGATCTCCTCATTCTGAACAACTTTGCCTCTGGGACCAATGTTGTCAATAAAGCTGTTAATTAAATATTCAAGATTATTTTAAAAAGTTACTTTGGCATACTTGTGATACGGTTTAAGCTGAAAATCAATAAAACCACTGAAGTACAATTCTCTAGACTCTGAAGGTCAATAATTATCAAAAACATGTTGAACAATTGCATTTGGGCAACTATAAACCAATAATTTTATAATATGTTATTTGCATAGTGTACACAAAGGCCTATTTATACAAACAGAAAGCCCACAAATTATCAAAACTGTGTAAAATAATGCATGATTTCATTCTTAACAAGCATGCAAAATTTAAGAGAGATTGGGCAAAAAAAAATTACAACACTATAACAGTTATGTTTTAAAACACAGTGTTGTTTGAGTAAATGCAATTTATAACCACTAGATGGCAGCGGAAGACCACTAATGGGCTCATTCAGATAGTTAAACAGTACTGTTTTTATGAATTCATGCCAAAACATTAATAAATTAACTGTTATAACATTTTAAATCTCATTGAATTGATGTTTTCCATTTTGTTTATACAGATGTATCAGTTTTTACAATTTTGCCACATTATGTTTACAGTTTAACCTGAAAATGACATCTAAACTCTGAAAAAGAGAAGACTTGCAATAATTTTATGTCACCTATCACTTATTTCAAATACCTATATCTGCAACAAAATGTTTGTGCATGTATATGTGTGTCTTTGTGCATATGCTTATTGAGTATACATATATTAGTCTAATCATTTACTTTCAGTGTGTGTGTCTGTCTGTTAACCTGTTCTCCATTTTGGATGTGTTTAAATGTCATCCAAACATCCAGGTTGGCTCTGACCACCTCAGAGGCCTTAAATGCTTGAACCCCGGTAAAATGCTGCTTGCAGCTTTAATTAGGGGTTCAAGCACGCAGTGCTGAAACCCTATTGTTTTTGTTAGGATTTTTATTATTATTATTATTATTATTATTATTATTATTCTCCACTCAAACTGATCGTGCAGCCTAAACCGTAAGGGCTAGAAAGCTGAAATTTGGTCAGATTGTAGTAGTCCGGCCTTCTTGTCAGATACTGAGTCTCGACCCAATCGGCCTAACGGGGGCGCTACAGCGCAAAAAACTAAAATTTTGGACATTTTTGGCCGTAAATCGTATACCGTTAGCCGTAGACTCAAAAACATGGCATTGTTGCAATCCTTGGGTTAGCCCGAACAAAAGTGCACGGCGCCTTTTTGGGGTCTACGACGCACCGTTTTCTCGCAAAATCGAGCTATATCCGAAACCTACTTTTGCGAACTAGTCCTAGGATTTTCAACCAATCAGAACCAAACCACTTCATAAATATTCCCTGGACACTCAATATCAATAATTATCAAAAAAAAGTTGAAATTTCAATTCTTACGCGAAACAGTACGCCAAAAAGCGTCTATGCTAACGTTAGCCAAATGCTATTTTGACTATAACTCTTGAACGGAATGAGATATCTTCACCAAACTCGGTACACATATGTATGAGCTCAATCTTTGGTCAAATCAAAAAAATTGCGCATCTCTGCCACTTGGGGGCGCTATAAGATAGAAAAAACACATAAATTGCTATAACTAGGCAACCGTTGGCTCGATCGACTTGAAAATCGGTATGCAGTGTCTTGGTCTGAAGAGGCACAAGTACCTATGAGGACATTTGCATATCTCAAAAAACATGTCCGCCATTGGCCAAACAAATTTAAGCACCTATTTGAAAGGGTTAACGGATGTTGATCGGAACGAAACTCGCTGGGTACGTTCGACTCATGAACCTTAAGGTCTGTAAGAATTTTGAAAGAAATCGGCCACTAGTTGGCGCTAACGAGTTTTATGGCTCTGTAATCACGTGGTGTTTCACATATCAACACAATATGCATATCATTTGATAGATCTCCTCGTAATGCACAACTTTGCCTCAAGAACCATTGCTGTCAATCAAATCGTTCAATTGTTATTCACAAATATGTTAAAAACCTACTTTTGCGAACTAGTCCTAGGTTTTTTGCCCGATCGGAACCAAACCACTGCAGTAATATTCTGTGGACTCTCTAGATCAATAATTATTAAAAAAATGTTGAATTTTGTCCTTTGGTTAGCTGTAAGGGGATAATTTAGGAAAAGGGGTGTGGCCAAACATACCCCAAAGCCTATAAAACCTAAAGGAAAACTCAAAACTTTATGAAACTCAGTGAAATCATGTAACAGGTGACTCTTAACAAGCATGCAAAGTTTCATGGAGATCAGACCATAGGCGGCGCTATAACAGTAGAAAAGGTCTCAAAACACAAGATTTATATGGTAAATGGCCCCAAATTGTTTGAAAATGCTCATATATTCACTCAAAAACACTAGATATTCATATCATATGATAGATCTCCTCATTCTGAACAACTTTGCCTCTGGGACCAATGTTGTCAATAAAGCTGTTAATTAAATATTCAAGATTATTTAAAAAAGTTACTTTGGCAAACTATTTATAAGGTATAAGCTGAAAATCAATAAAACCACTGAAGTACAATTCTCTAGACTCTGAAGGTCAATAATTATCAAAAACATGTTGAACAATTGCATTTAGACAACTATAAACCAGTAATTTTATAATATGTTATTTGCATAGTGTACACAAAGGCCTATTAATACAAACAGAAAGTACACACATTATCAAAACTGTGTAAAATAATGAATATTTTCATTCTAAACAAGAATGCAAATTGTAAGAGAGATTGGGCAAAAAAAAAAACACACAATAACAGTTATGTTTAAAAACACAGTGTTTCTTGAGTAAATGCAATTTATAACCACTAGATGGCAGCGGAAGACCACTAATGGGCTCATTCAGTAAAGTTGAACAGTACTGTAGAAAGGATTCATGAATTCATGCCAAAACATGAAAAAATGAACTGTTATAACATTTTAAATCTCATTGAGTCAATGTTTTCCATTTTGTTCATACAGATATATCAGTTTTTACAATTTTGCCACTTTATGATTACAGTTTAACCTGAAAATTACATCTAAACTCTTAAAAAGAGAAGACTTGCGATAAGTTTATTGTCACCTATCACTTATTTCAAATACCTATATCTGCAACAAAATGTGTGTGCATGTAAATGTGTGTCTTTGTCTGTGTGTGTGTGTGTGTGTGTGTGCACATGCTTATAGAGAATTAATATATTAGTCTAATCATTTAATTTCAGTGTGTGTGTCTGTCTGTTAGCCTGTTCTCCATTTTGGATGTGTTTAACTGTCATCCGTACATCCAGGTTGGCTGAGACCACCTCAGAGGCCTTAAATGCTTGAACCCCGTAAATGCTGCTTGCAGCTTTAATTATTATTATTATTATTATTCTTCTGCCCTAAAACTGAACGTGCAGCCCAAACCGTAAGGCCTAGAGAGCTGAAATTTGGACAGATCGTAGAGCTCAATTTGGGGAGAACTTATCAAAGTCTCAGCCCAATCGGCCTAACGGGGGCGCTACAGCGCAAAAAACAAAAATTTTGGACATTTTTGGCCGTAAATCGTATACCGTTAGCCATAGACTCAAAAACATGGCATTGTTGCAATCCTTGGGTTAGCCCGAACAAAAGTGTACGGCGCCTTTTTGGGGTCTACGACGCACCGTTTTCTCGCAAAATCGAGCTATACCCGAAACCTACTTTTGCGAACTAGTCCTAGGATTTTCAACCAATCAGAACCAAACCACTTCATAAATATTCCCTGGACACTCAATATCAATAATTATTAAAAAAAAGTTGAAATTTCAATTCTTACGCGAAACAGTACGCCAAAAAGCGTCTATGCTAACGTTAGCCAAATACTATTTTGACTATAACTCTTGAACGGAATGAGATATCTTCACCAAACTCGGTACACATATGTATGAGCTCAATCTTTGGTCAAATCAAAAAAATTGCGCATCTCTGCCACTTGGGGGCGCTATAAGATAGAAAAAACACATAAATTGCTATAACTAGGCAACCGTTGGCTCGATCAACTTGAAAATCGGTATGCAGTGTCTTGGTCTGAAGGGGCACAAGTACTTATGAGGACATTTGCATATCTCAAAAAACATGGCCGTCATTGGCCAAACAAATTTAAGCACCTATTTGAAAGGGTTAACGGATGTTGATCGGAACGAAACTCGCTGGGTACGTTCGACTCATGAACCTTAAGGTCTGTAAGAATTTTGAAAGAAATCGGCCACTAGTTGGCGCTAACGAGTTTTATGGCTCTGTAATCACGTGGTGTTTCACATATCAACACAATATGCATATCATTTGATAGATCTCCTCGTAATGCACAACTTTGCCTCAAGAACCATTGCTGTCAATCAAATCGTTCAATTGTTATTCACAAATATGTTAAAAACCTACTTTTGCGAACTAGTCCTAGGTTTTTTGCCCGATCGGAACCAAACCACTGCAGTAATATTCTGTGGACTCTCTAGATCAATAATTATTAAAAAAATGTTGAATTTTGTCCTTTGGTTAGCTGTAACCGGGTAATTTAGAAAAAGGGGTGTGGCCAAACATACCCCAAAGCCTATAAAACCTAAAGGAAAACTCAAAACTGTATGAAACTCAGTGAAATCATGTATCAGGTGACTCTTAACAAGCATGCAAAGTTTCATGGAGATCAGACCATAGGTGGCGCTATAACAGTAGAAAAGGTCTCAAAACACAAGATTTATATGGTAAATGGCCCCAAATTGTTTGAAAATGCTCATATATTCACTCAAAAACACTAAATCTTCATATCATATGATAGATCTCCTCATTCTGAACAACTTTGCCTCTGGGACCAATGTTGTCAATAAAGCTGTTAATTAAATATTCAAGATTATTTTAAAAAGTTACTTTGGCATACTTGTGATAGGGTTTAAGATGAAAATCAATAAAACCACTGAAGTACAATTCTCTAGACTCTGAAGGTCAATAATTATCAAAAACATGTTGAACAATTGCATTTGGACAACTATAAACCAGTAATTTTATAGTATGTTCTTTTCATAGTGTACACAAAGGCCTATTTATACAAACAGAAAGCCCACACATTATCAAAACTGTGTAAAACAATGCATAATTTCATTCTAAACAAGCATGCAAAATTTAAGAGAGATTGGGCAAAAAAAAAAAAAAAAACACTATAACAGTTATGTTTAAAAACACAGTGTTGCTTGAGTAAATGCAATTTATAACCTCTAGATGGCAGTGGAAGACCACTAATGGGCTCATTCAGTTAAGTTGAACAGTACTGTTGAAAGGATTCATGAATTCATCCCAAAACATTAAAAATGTAACTGTTATAACATTTTAAATCTCACTGAGTCAATGTTTTCCATTTTGTTCTTACAGATATATCAGTTTTTACTATTTTGCCACATTGTGATTACAGTTTAACCTGAAAATGACATCTAAACTCTTAAAAGGAGAAGACTTGCAATAAGTTTATTGTCACCTATCACTTATTTCAAATACCTATATCTGCAACAAAATGTTTGTGCATGTATATGTGTGTCTTTCTGTGTGTGTGTGTGTGTGTGTGTGTGTGTGCATATGCTTATAGAGTATACATATATTAGTCTAATCATTTACTTTCAGTGTGTGTGTCTGTCTGTTAGCCTGTTCTCCATTTTGGATGTGTTTAACTGTCATCCATGCATCCAGGTTGGCTCAGACCACCTCAGAGGCCTTAATGTGCTTGAACCCCGGTAAATGCTGCTTGCAGCTTTAATTAGGGGCCAAGCACCGAAGGTGCGTAGGACCCTCTTGTTTTTGTTGGCGTTCTTATTATTATTATTATTATTATTATTCTTCCGACTGGGCGTCTATGGCAGCCCATAGAACCGAATGCGGGAAAGTTGTAATGGTTTGACATTCTGATAGAGGACAGTGCCAACATTAAGTACACCAATTTTGGTGTGTCTAAGTCAATCCCTCTAGCGCCACCAACTGTCCACAATTTCACTTTAATTTTGTTAATAACTTTTTAACCCTAAGGCCAATCAACGAAATTCTTTTTTCCTCTAATTTCCGAGCTCATGCCGATTCGATTGCACCCTACGAAGTCATTTCCGTCATAGAAATATGACCGCCATTTTGAATTTCTTTAAAAACCTACTTTTTCGAACTCGTCCTAGACGGTTTGTCCGATTCACACGAAAATTGAACCATATCATCCTCAGGCAGTGCTGACCAAAAGTTATGCAAATCAAATTGATTCGTCAAACCGTTTTCGATAAACGCTCTAACAAATTTTATGTAGTGCTTACAAAAACAGTCGTAAGGCTGTATCTTGGCAACGACTTATCCTATTCAGACCAAACTTGGTACATGTCATAACAAGCATGACCTGAGGCAACATGCTGTGATTGGGCGCAGCGCCACCTACTGATCCGGAGATATGAAAAACTGCTATTTTTGCTTATAACTTCTGAACAGTTTGTCCAAAAATCATAACATTGGTCTTCTTAGATTCAGGGCAACATGCCGAGTCGACTGATATCCAATTTGACCATTTCCGCCATTTTGACTGTCGGCCATTTTGAATTTTGTGCTAAAATGCTGTATTTTAAGAAGGCATCAGCAGATTGTTACGAAACTATAAATGCTTATAACTTTGGGTGTGGTTGACTTATTTTCACGAGACTCATCAAATTGGACTCCTGAAACCTTACCGAGTCCTATGATACCAAACATGCTAGGTTTTGCCTTTCGGTTTGTGTAGCGTTGTGATTTAGCGCTTAAAAAACATTTGGCTATATCTTTGAAACCGCTTGTCTGATCGAGACGAAACCACCGTCAGAAGTTCGGAAACATAGGTCGATAGCTATACGCCAATGCCCAAATGCCAAAATATTGATAGTAAGGGGTAGTAATATTCAATCAAAGTCAAGAGTCAGTCATTTTTTACGTGCTTTTTCATATAAATGTCTATAACTCTGAAGTGAATTGAGATATTTTCACCAAAATTGACACACATATGTATGGGCTCACTCTGAGCACACATAAAAAAAATGGTGGGACTGAGCCTCTTGGTGGCGCTATAATAGAACAAAACATGAAATTCTCATTGACTTCAATACAGTTTTGTGAAATAAAATGCTATACTAAACAAATGCATTGGTGTAATATTACGAAACTCAGAATGTGCCAACAACACCATCCCCTGAAGGTATTCAAAATATTTTGAAACAGCGCCACCTAGTGGTCAAAAGTTATAACTCAATTTACGTAAAGGCTAATAACTTTTGAATAAATCTGGCTATTGACATGACGCTGGTCTTTGTAGATTCCTTGGGTCAAGTCGAGAACATAGATACAGAGTTTTCCTTATTTGGCTGAACTTCCTGTCCGGCATTTTGATTAATGTTGAAAACCTACTTTTTCGAACTCCTCCTAGACCGTTTGTCAGATTTTCACCAAATTTGACGTGGCTCATCTTCAGAGCATGCTGGCAAAATGTTATGGATTTCGTGTCGACATACGAAACGGTTCTCATTTAGCGCATCAACAAATCTGCTTGAAGGGTGCCAAAATGCATTTGAGGCTGTATCTCTGCAAAGCTTTGACATATTTGCACCAAACTTTGTATGTGTCATCGACACCTCACACTGACCGTTCCAAACTAATTTGGTAACAGCACCACCTATTGGTTACACGTGATAAGCCAATAAATCCTATTACTAGTTGTTGTGTTGATTGTTTTCAAGCCATTTTGCCTAAAATAATCTTAAAACTGTCTTAATTACTCATTCCTGCCGTTCGTCTGAAGCTTGCTTCTGTAGTGCTTGGCCCCGTTATTGCTGCTTGCAGCTATATTTATTATTATTATTCTTCCTCTTCTTCCACCCCAAGTCTATGGTAGCCCATAGAACCGATTGCGGGAAAGTTGTATAATTTGGCACACTCATAGAGGACTATCTGAACATTAACCGTAGCAAATTTGAAGTCTCTAACTCAAACTCTCTAGCGCCACCAATTGTCTAAACTTTCAAAAACTTGATGCAAATAACTCTTGAACCGTAAGCCACAAAATGAAAATTCTTTTTTCCTGTGATTCCTTGGCTCATGCCGAGTCGAATGGACACCGAAATTCAAAAATCGCAAGGCTTAGTTTTTTCGCTATCGTCAATTGTTCGTAAAACCTACTTTTTCGAACTCGTCCTAGGCCGTTGCACCGATTGTCACGAAAATTGAATCAGATAATCTTCAGACCATGCTGGCAAAAAGTTATGGAATTCAAGTTGATTTCTCAAACCGTTTCCGAATAGCTCATGAACGAATTCTTCGAAAAGCACGCAAACGTGAACGTGAGGCTATATCTCCGCAACGGTTTGGCCTATTGAGACCAATCTTGGTGGGTCTTATAACAACCATTCCCTGGGACTACCTGCAGTGTTTCGGCGCTGTGCCCCCTAGTGGTCAGGAGATATGAACAATGCATGTTTTTGCTCATAACTTCTGAACGGTTTTGCCAAAAATCACAAAAGTGGTGTCTTTAGATTCAGTGCATCATTCCGAGTCGAATGATACCAAATTTTCCCAATTCGGCCATTTTGGGCGTCGGCCATTTTGGATTTAGTTGTAAATTGCTGTATCTTAAGAATGAAGTTCCGTATCGTTTCGCAAATAATTACAAAAATGTCCGGCTCCATGCCCTGAATGTACACAAAAAAATTGGGGGCAGCGCCACCTTGTGGTCAATAGTTATAACGATTTTTTCGAAAAATGCTAATAACTTTTGCATACATTAGCCTATTGTAACAAAACTGATGTTGATAGATTCCTTGGGTCATGCCGAGAACACCGATACCCCATTTGTCAATTTTGGCAAAATTTCCTGTCCGCCATTTTGATTCATGTTGAAAACCTACTTTTTCGAACTCCTCCTAGACCGTTGCTCAGATTTTCACCAAATTTGATTTGGATCATCTTCAGACCATGCTGGCAAAAAGTTATGGAATTTGTGTCGATACACGTAACCGTTTTCAATTAGCGTACCAACGAATTTGCTGGAAAGATGCCAAACTGCATCTGAGGCTGTATCTCTGCAAAGGTTGGAGATATTTACACAAAACTTAATATGTGACATTGTCACATCACATTGACCACGCCACATCATTTTGGTCACAGCGCCACCTATTGGTCAAGAGTAATAAACCAATCAATAACCGCTAATTATTACATTTCCAATAATGCTAATAACTTTTGATTGCATTAGCCTATTATCATGAAACATGTTTTAAAATGTTCCTTGGGACATGCAGACAACATGCATACCAATTATGTCATATTAAGCAAAACTTCCTGTCCGCCATTTTGATTCATGTTGAAAACCTTTTTTTTTTAACTCTTCCTCAACCGTTTGTCTGATTTTCACCAAAATTGAATCAGATCATCTTCAGACCGTGCTGACAAAAAGTTATGGATTTCGTGTCAATAGACGAAACCGTTTTTGTACAGCGCTGCTTCAGATGTCAGGCATCTTCACAAAATGAGTCTGAGGCTATATCTCTGCATAGCCCATTAGTGGTCTTCCAGTGACATCTAGTGGTCGTAAATGCAATTTATCATACAACACTGTCTCTTTAACCTTTATAACTGTTATATGTTGTCTTAATTTCATTCCAAAGAAGCATACGCAATTTATGTATAATTTCACAGTCTAGATAATAGTACTGCACTTATTTTAAATAACCTAGATATGGCTGACAGTAAAAGAATAGAACAGAATTACAGACACACACAAACATGAAATGTTTAAACTACTATATTAATACTCAATAAGCATGCTTAAACCCACACACAGATGCACACATTTTGTTATATATATAGATAATTAAAATAAATGATGGGTGATAAAACCTATTGCAAGTCTTCTGTTTTTATGGGCTTCTATGTCATTTTTTCAGGTTTCATTGCAATCATAATCTGGCATAATTATAAACATTAGATATATCTGTATGAATACATTGGTAAACTTTGACTCAATGTGATCTGAAATACTTGAACAGTAATATTAAATAATAGTAATATACAATTTTTCTAGATGAATCCCTCAACAAGCCCATAAACTGTAATGTTTTAGTCTTTAGTGAGCTCATTAGTGGTCTTCCGGTGACATCTAGTGGTTATAATTGCAATTTTTTTATTCAACACTGGGTTTTGAAGCTTTATAAATATTACAGTGTTCTTTTTTACCTAATCTCTGTTAAATTTTGCATGATTGTTTAGAAAAAATACAGATCTAATGCATGTGTGATTATATTACCCCTTTTTTTTTTTGCAGTTTAATGCCATTCACAACAGAAATCTTTTGTTTTTTAGGCCTGTTTAAATGTTATCTAACCAAAGGACAAAATACAACATATTTTTTCAAAGTTATTGATCTAGAGAGTCCTGAGAATATTATTGCAGTGGTTTGATCAAGACTGAACAAAAAACCAGGTGACCCAAAACATTCAAATTCGTGGACCAATTTTATGAAAAAGGCTATAACTCGGGAACAAAATGAGATATCTTCACCAAACTCAGAACTCATATGCATGAACAAAAACTTTAGTCAAATTATTTTTTTTTCCATATCTGCCACTTGGTGGCGCTACAGGATGAAAAAAAAAACTAAAATGGCTATAACTAAGCAACCGTTGATCCAATCAACTTGAAAATTGATATGGCCCAATGTGGCATAAGTGCTCTATGAGGAATTTCACTTATCTTAAAAAACATGGCCGCCATTGGCCAAACAACTTTAAGCACCTATTTGACAAGGTTAATGGAAGTCGATCGGAACGAAACTCGGTGGGCATGTTCGACTCATTGCCCTAAAGGTCTTTAAGTATTTAGAAAGAAATTGCCCACAACATTGTCACCTCCCACAGAACACAACAAAGCAATTTGATTACAGCGCCAACTATTTTCCAAAAATGATTATGCATCATTTTACTGGAGTTTTACTGGCTGTTTCAATTACACTCTTCCAATAATAGCTTTTCTTACTCGTTGCATTTGGTCTGATGCTCCATGCCATGCTTAGCTCCTCGCTGTGGAACTTTTATTAACGATGTTCAGCCATTTCAATTACAATCATGCAATTATTAATTTCATTATTCATTGTTGCATTTGGTCTGATGCTACATATGCTTAGCTCCTGATGTTGCCGCTGGAATGCTTGGCCCCGTGATTGCTGCTTGCAGCTATATTTATTCTTCTTCTTCTTCCGCCGCAAGTCTATGGCAGCCCATAGAACCGTTTGCGGGAAAGTTGTATAATTTGGCACACTGATAGAGGACAGTCCCAACATTAACTATAGCAAATTTGAAGCCTCTAACTCCTACTCTCTAGCGCCACCACTTGTCCAAACTTTCAATGTTTGTATGCTAATAACTTTTGAACCGTAAGCCAGAAAATGGAAATTCTTTTTTCCTCTGAATCCTTGGCTCAAGCCAAGTCGAATGAACCCTAAAATTCAAAAATCGCAAGGTTTAGTTTTTTCGCTATTTTCAACTTTTCGAAAAACTTACTTTTTCGAACTCGCCCTAGACGGTTTGTCCGATTTTCACGAAAATTGGCTCAGATCATCAACAGACCATGCTGGCAAAAAGTTATGGAATTCAAGTTGATTCGTCCAACCGTTCTCGAATGACACGTGAAAAAATGTGACGAAAAGCACGCAAAAATACACGTGAGGCTATATCTCCGCAACGGTTTGGCGTATTGAGACCAAACGTGGTGTGTTTTATAATAAGCATGACCTGAGACTACCTGCAGTGTTTCGACACAGCGCCACCTAGTGGTCAGGAGATATGAAAAATGCATATTTTGGCTTATAACTTCTGAATGGTTTGGCCAAAAATTACAAAACTGGTCTCTGTAGATTCAGTGCGTCATGTCGAGTCGATTGATATCCAATTTTCCCGTGTCGGCCATTTTAGACGTCGGCCATTTTGAATTATGTTTCAAAATGCTGTATTTTTTGAACGCATCATCGTATCGTTTCGCAAATAATTACAAAAATATTCGGCTCCATGCCCTGAAGATACTCAAAAAGTTTGGTGGCAGCGCCACCTTGTGGCCAATAGTTATAATGAAATATCACATAAATGCTAATAACTTTTGAATAAATTAGACTATTAAAATTAAAATGGCCTCCCTATATTCTGTGGGTAAAGCCGAGAGCATTGATACCAATTATGCAAATATTGGCCATACTTCCTGTCCGCCATTTTGATTAATGTTGAAAACCTACTTTTTCGAACTCCTCCTAGACCGTTAGTCCGATTTTCACCAAATTTGACGTGTATCATCTTCAGGCCATGCTGGCAAAAAGTTATGGATTTCGTGTCGATATATGAAACGGTTCTCATTAAGCGCATCAACGAATTTGTTGGAAGGGTGCCAAAATGCATTTGAGGCTGTATCTCTGCAACGCTTTGACATATTTACACCAAACTTTGTATGTGTCATCGCTACCTCACACTGACCATGCCACATAAATTTGGTAACAGCGCCACCTATTGGTCAAGAGTAATAAACCATTCATTACCCATGAATAATTACACTTATAAAAATGCTAATAACTTTTTAATGCATTAGCCTATTGCAACGAAACTGGTCTCAAAATATTCCCTGGTTTATGCCGAAAACATAGATACCAAATATGCCAGATTAAGCTGAACTTCCGGTCCGCCATTTTGATTTATGTTGAAAACCTACTTTTTGAACTCCTCATCAGCCGTTAGTCCAATTTTCACCAAAATTTAATCAGATGATCTTCAGACTGTGCTGACAAAAAGTTATGAATTTTGTGTCGATAGACAAAACCGTTTTTGCATACCACAGCGACGAACTTGAGGCACAATGACAAAATGACACTTGAGGCTGTATTTCTGCAATGCTTTGGCATATTGACACCAAACTTTGTTTGTGTCATTGAAAAGTCACACAGAGTACACCAAATTGACTTGATAACAGCACCACCTATTGGTCAATTTTGATAAGCCAGTAAATCATGCTACTAGAGGTTGTATTTATGATTTTTTTAGCCATTTCAATTACAATAATCCTAAAATTGCTGTTATTGCTCATTAATGCATTTGGTGTGATGCTCCATGCCATGCTTAGCTCCTACATTTGCCGTTGGAGTGCTTGGCCCCGTAATTGCTGCTTGCAGCTATATTTATTAGGGGCCAAGCACCGAAGGTGCGTAGGCACCTATTGTTTTCGTTGGCGTTATTATTAGGGGCCAAGCACCGAAGGTGCGTAGGCACCTATTGTTTTCGTTGGCGTTATTATTATTCTTCTTCTTCTTCTTCTTCTTCTTCTTCCGCCGCAAGTCTATGGCAGCCCATAGAACCGATTGCGGGAAAGTTGTATAATTTGGCACACTGATAGAGGACAGTCCCAACATTAACTATAGCAAATTTGAAGTCTCTATCTCCTACTCTCTAGCGCCACCACTTGTCCAAACTTTCAATGTTTGTATGCTAATAACTTTTGAACCGTAAGCCAGAAAATGGAAATTCTTTTTTCCTCTGAATCCTTGGCTCATGCCGAGTCGAATGGACACCAAAATTCAAAAATCGCAAGGTTTAGTTTTTTCGCTATTTTCAATTATTCGAAAAACCTACTTTTTCGAACTCGTCCTAGACGGTTAGTCCGATTGCCACGAAAATTGGCTCAGATCATCTTTAGACCATGCTGGCAAAAAGTTATGGAATTCAAGTTGATTCGTCCAACCGTTGTCGAATGACACGTAAACAAATTTGACGAAAAGCACGCAAACATGCACGTGAGGCTATATCCCGGCAACGGTTTGTCATATTGAGACCAAACTTGGTGTGTGTTATAACAAGCATGAACTGAGACTACCTGCAGTGTTTCGACACAGCGCCACCTAGTGGTCAGGAGATATGAAAAATGCATATTTTGGCTTATAACTACTGAATGGTTTGGCCAAAAATCACACAACTGGTCTCTTTAGATTCAGTGAGTCATGTCGAGTCAAATGATATCCAATTTTCCTGTGTCGGCCATTTTAGGCGTCGGCCATTTTGAATTATGATTTAAAATGCTGTATTTTTTGAACGCAGCATCGTATTGTTTCGCAAATAATTACAAAAATATTCGGCTCCATGCCCTGAAGGTACTCAAAAAGTTTGGTGGCAGCGCCACCTTGTGGCCAATAGTTATAATGAAATATCACATAAATGCTAATAACTTTTGAATAAATTAGTCTATTAAAATTTAAATGGTCTCGCTATATTCTGTGGGTCATGCCGAGAGTATTGATACCAATAATGTGAAAATTGGCCTTACTTCCTGTCCGCCATTTTGCTTAATGTTGAAAACCTACTTTTTCGAACTCCTCCTAGACCGTTAGCCCAATTTTCACCAAATTTGACGTGCATCATCTTCAGACCATGCTGGCAAAAAGTTATGGATTTTGTGTCGATATACGTAACGGTTCTCATTTAGCGCATCAACGAATTTGCTGGAAGGGTGCCAAAATGCATTTGAGGCTGTATCTCTGCAACACTTTGACATATTTGCACCAAACTTTGTATGTGTCATCGCCACCTCACACTGACCATGCCACATAAATTTGGTAACAGCGCCACCTATTGGTCAAGAGTAATAAACCATTCATTAACCATGAGTAATTACACTTTTTAAAATGCTAATAACTTTTTAATGCATTAGCCTATTTGAAGGAAACTGAGCTCAAAATATTCCCTGGCTTATGCTGATAACATAGATACCAAATATACCACGGTAAGCTGAACTTCCGGTCCGCCATTTTGATTTATGTTGAAAACATACTTTTTCGAACTCCTGATCAACCGTATGTCCGATTTTCACCAAATTCGAATCAAATGATCTTCAGGCTATACTGATTCAAAGTTATGGATTTTGAGTCGATAGACAAAACCGTTTTCGCATACCACATCGACGAATTTGAGGCACAATGAGAAAATGACACTTGAGGCTGTATCCCTGGAATGCTTTGGCATATTGACACCAAACTTTGTGTGTGTCATTGAAAAGACACACAGAGTACACCAAATTGATTTTATAACAGTGTCACCTATTGGTCAAGCTTGATAAACCAAGTAATCATGCTACTAGAGGTGGTATTGGTGTTTTTTTTTTTTTTGCCATTTCAAATACAATAATTCCAAAATTGCTGTTATTGCTAATTAATGTATTTGGTGTGATGCTTTATGCGATGCTTAGCTACTACATTTGCCGTTGGAGTGCTTGGCCCCGTAATTGCTGCTTGCAGCTATATTTATTATTCTTCTTCTTCTTCTTCCGCCGCAAGTCTATGGCAGCCCATAGAACCGTTTGCGGGAAAGTTGTATAATTTGGCACACTGATAGAGGACAGTCCCAACATTAACTATAGCAAATTTGAAGCCTCTAACTCCTACTCTCTAGCGCCACCACTTGTCCAAACTTTCAATGTTTGTATGCTAATAACTTTTGAACCGTAAGCCAGAAAATGGAAATTCTTTTTTCCTCTGAATCCTTGGCTCAGGCCAAGTCGAATGAACCCTAAAATTCAAAAATCGCAAGGTTTAGTTTTTTCGCTATTTTCAATTATTCGAAAAACCTACTTTTTCGAACTCGTCCTAGACGGTTAGTCCGATTGCCACGAAAATTGGCTCAGATCATCTTCAGACCATGCTGGCAAAAAGTTATGGAATTCAAGTTGATTCGTCCAACTGTTGTCGAATGACACGTAAACAAATTTGACGAAAAGCACGCAAACATGCACGTGAGGCTATATCCCGGCAACGGTTTGTCATATTGAGACCAAACTTGGCGTGTTTTATAACAAGCATGAACTGAGACTACCTGCTGTGTTTCGACACAGCGCCACCTAGTGGTCAGGAGATATGAAAAATGCATATTTTGGCTTATAACTACTGAATGGTTTGGCCAAAAATCACACAACTGGTCTCTTTAGATTCAGTGAGTCATGTCGAGTCGAATGATATCCAATTTTCCTGTGTCGGCCATTTTAGGCGTCGGCCATTTTGAATTATGTTTCAAAATGCTGTATTTTTTGAACGCAGCATCGTATCGTTTCGCAAATAATTACAAAAATATTCGGCTCCATGCCCTGAAGGTACTCAAAAAGTTTGGTGGCAGCGCCACCTTGTGGCCAATAGTTATAATGAAATATCACATAAACGCTAATAACTTTTGAATAAATTAGTCTATTAAAATTAAAATGGTCTCGCTATATTCTGTGGGTCATGCCGAGAGTATTGATACCAATAATGTGAAAATTGGCCTTACTTCCTGTCCGCCATTTTGCTTAATGTTGAAAACCTACTTTTTCGAACTCCTCCTAGACCGTTAGCCCAATTTTCACCAAATTTGACGTGAATCATCTTCAGACCATGCTGGCAAAAAGTTATGGATTTTGTGTCGATATACGTAACGGTTCTCATTTAGCGCATCAACGAATTTGCTGGAAGGGTGCCAAAATGCATTTGAGGCTGTATCTCTGCAACACTTTGACATATTTGCACCAAACTTTGTATGTGTCATCGCCACCTCACACTGACCATGCCACATAAATTTGGTAACAGCGCCACCTATTGGTCAAGAGTAATAAACCATTCATTAACCATGAGTAATTACACTTTTTAAAATGCTAATAACTTTTTAGTCCATTAGCCTATTGCAACGAAACTGGGCTCAAAATATTCCCTGGCTTATGCCGATAACATAGATACCAAATATGCCAGTGTTTACTGAAGTTCTGGTCCACCATTTTGATTTATGTGGAAAACCTACTTTTTCGAACTCCTCATGAACCGTATGTCCAATTTTCACCAAATTCGAATCAGATGATCTTCAGACTATGTTGACACAAAGTTATGGATTTTGTGTCGATAGACAAAACCTTTTTCGCATACCAAAGCGACGAAGTTGAAACACAATGACAAAATGACACTTGAGGCTGCATCTCTGGAATGCTGTGGCATATTAACACCAAACTTTGTGTGTGTCATTGAAAAGTCAAACAGAGTACACCAAATTGATTTCATAACAGTGCCACCTATTGGTCAAACTTTATAAGCCAAGTAATCATGCTACTAGAGGTGGTATTATGATTTTTTTTTTGCCATTTCAATTACAATAATTCCAAAATTACTGTTATTGCTCATTAATGTATTTGGTGTGATGCTTCATGCCATGCTTAGCTCCTACATTTGCCGTTGGAGTGCTTGGCCCCGTAATTGCTGCTTGCAGCTATATTTAGGGGCCAAGCACCGAAGGTGCGTAGGCACCTATTGTTTTCGTTGGCGTTATTATTATTATTCTTCTTCTTCTTCCGCCGCAAGTCTATGGCAGCCCATAGAACCGTTTGCGGGAAAGTTGTATAATTTGGCACACTGATAGAGGACAGTCCCAACATTAACTATAGCAAATTTGAAGCCTCTAACTCCTACTCTCTAGCGCCACCACTTGTCCAAACTTTCAATGTTTGTATGCTAATAACTTTTGAACCGTAAGCCAGAAAATGGAAATTCTTTTTTTCTCTGAATCCTTGGCTCAAGCCAAGTCGAATGAACCCTAAAATTCAAAAATCGCAAGGTTTAGTTTTTTCGCTATTTTCAACTTTTCGAAAAACTTACTTTTTCGAACTCGTCCTAGACGGTTTGTCCGATTTTCACGAAAATTGGCTCAGATCATCAACAGACCATGCTGGCAAAAAGTTATGGAATTCAAGTTGATTCGTCCAACCGTTCTCGAATGACACGTGAAAAAATATGACGAAAAGCACGCAAAAATACACGTGAGGCTATATCTCCACAACGGTTTGGCGTATTGAGACCAAACTTGGTGTGTGTTATAATAAGCATGACCTGAGACTACCTGCAGTGTTTCGACACAGCGCCACCTAGTGGTCAGGAGATATGAAAAATGCATATTTTGGCTTATAACTTCTGAATGGTTTGGCCAAAAATTACAAAACTGGTCTCTGTAGATTCAGTGCGTCATGTCGAGTCGATTGATATCCAATTTTCCCGTGTCGGCCATTTTAGGCGTCGGCCATTTTGAATTATGTTTCAAAATGCTGTATTTTTTGAACGCATCATCGTATCGTTTCGCAAATAATTACAAAAATATTCGGCTCCATGCCCTGAAGATACTCAAAAAGTTTGGTGGCAGCGCCACCTTGTGGCCAATAGTTATAATGAAATATCCCATAAATGCTAATAACTTTTGAATAAATTAGACTATTAAAATTAAAATGGCCTCCCTATATTCTGTGGGTAAAGCCGAGAGCATTGATACCAATTATGCGAATATTGGCCATACTTCCTGTCCGCCATTTTGATTAATGTTGAAAACCTACTTTTTCGAACTCCTCCTAGACCGTTAGTCCGATTTTCACCAAATTTGACGTGTATCATCTTCAGACCATGCTGGCAAAAAGTTATGGATTTCGTGTCGATATATGAAACGGTTCTCATTAAGCGCATCAACGAATTTGTTGGAAGGGTGCCAAAATGCATTTGAGGCTGTATCTCTGCAACGCTTTGACATATTTACACCAAACTTTGTACGTGTCATCGCTACCTCACACTGACCATGCCACATAAATTTGGTAACAGCGCCACCTATTGGTCAAGAGTAATAAACCATTCATTACCCATGAATAATTACACTTATAAAAATGCTAATAACTTTTTAATGCATTAGCCTATTGCAACGAAACTGGTCTCAAAATATTCCCTGGTTTATGCCGAAAACATAGATACCAAATATGCCAGATTAAGCTGAACTTCCGGTCCGCCATTTTGATTTATGTTGAAAACCTACTTTTTGAACTCCTCATCAGCCGTTAGTCCAATTTTCACCAAAATTTAATCAGATGATCTTCAGACTGTGCTGACAAAAAGTTATGAATTTTGTGTCGATAGACAAAACCATTTTTGCATACCACAGCGACGAACTTGAGGCACAATGACAAAATGACACTTGAGGCTGTATCTCTGCAATGCTTTGGCATATTGACACCAAACTTTGTTTGTGTCATTGAAAAGTCACACAGAGTACACCAAATTGACTTGATAACAGCACCACCTATTGGTCAATTTTGATAAGCCAGTAAATCATGCTACTAGAGGTTGTATTTATGATTTTTTTAGCCATTTCAATTACAATAATCCTAAAATTGCTGTTATTGCTCATTAATGCATTTGGTGTGATGCTCCATGCCATGCTTAGCTCCTACATTTGCCGTTGGAGTGCTTGGCCCCGTAATTGCTGCTTGCAGCTATATTTATTCTTCTTCTTCTTCTTCTGCCGCAAGTCTATGGCAGCCCATAGAACCGTTTGCGGGAAAGTTGTATAATTTGGCACACTGATAGAGGACAGTCCCAACATTAACTATAGCAAATTTGAAGCCTCTAACTCCTACTCTCTAGCGCCACCACTTGTCCAAACTTTCAATGTTTGTATGCTAATAACTTTTGAACCGTAAGCCAGAAAATGGAAATTCTTTTTTCCTCTGAATCCTTGGCTCAGGCCAAGTCGAATGAACCATAAAATTCAAAAATCGCAAGGTTTAGTTTTTTCGCTATTTTCAATTATTCGAAAAACCTACTTTTTCGAACTCGTCCTAGACGGTTAGTCCGATTGCCACGAAAATTGGCTCAGATCATCTTCAGACCATGCTGGCAAAAAGTTATGGAATTCAAGTTGATTCGTCCAACTGTTGTCGAATGACACGTAAACAAATTTGACGAAAAGCACGCAAACATGCACGTGAGGCTATATCCCGGCAACGGTTTGTCATATTGAGACCAAACTTGGCGAGTGTTATAACAAGCATGAACTGAGACTACCTGCTGTGTTTCGACACAGCGCCACCTAGTGGTCAGGAGATATGAAAAATGCATATTTTGGCTTATAACTACTGAATGGTTTGGCCAAAAATCACACAACTGGTCTCTTTAGATTCAGTGAGTCATGTCGAGTCGAATGATATCCAATTTTCCTGTGTCGGCCATTTTAGGCGTCGGCCATTTTGAATTATGTTTCAAAATGCTGTATTTTTTGAACGCAGCATCGTATCGTTTCGCAAATAATTACAAAAATATTCGGCTCCATGCCCTGAAGGTACTCAAAAAGTTTGGTGGCGGCGCCACCTTGTGGCCAATAGTTATAATGAAATATCACATAAACGCTAATAACTTTTGAATAAATTAGTCTATTAAAATTAAAATGGTCTCGCTATATTCTGTGGGTCATGCCGAGAGTATTGATACCAATAATGTGAAAATTGGCCTTACTTCCTGTCCGCCATTTTGCTTAATGTTGAAAACCTACTTTTTCGAACTCCTCCTAGACCGTTAGCCCAATTTTCACCAAATTTGACGTGAATCATCTTCAGACCATGCTGGCAAAAAGTTATGGATTTTGTGTCGATATACGTAACGGTTCTCATTTAGCGCATCAACGAATTTGCTGGAAGGGTGCCAAAATGCATTTGAGGCTGTATCTCTGCAACACTTTGACATATTTGCACCAAACTTTGTATGTGTCATCGCCACCTCACACTGACCATGCCACATAAATTTGGTAACAGCGCCACCTATTGGTCAAGAGTAATAAACCATTCATTAACCATGAGTAATTACACTTTTTAAAATGCTAATAACTTTTTAGTCCATTAGCCTATTTCAACGAAACTGGGCTCAAAATATTCCCTGGCTTATGCCGATAACATAGATACCAAATATGCCAGTGTTTACTGAAGTTCCGGTCCACCATTTTAATTTATGTGGAAAACCTACTTTTTCGAACTCCTCATGAACCGTATGTCCAATTTTCACCAAATTCGAATCAGATGATCTTCAGACTATGTTGACACAAAGTTATGGATTTTGTGTCGATAGACAAAACCGTTTTCGCATACCAAAGCGACGAAGTTGAAACACAATGACAAAATGACACTTGAGGCTGCATCTCTGGAATGCTGTGGCATATTAACACCAAACTTTGTGTGTGTCATTGAAAAGTCAAACAGAGTACACCAAATTGATTTCATAACAGTGCCACCTATTGGTCAAACTTTATAAGCCAAGTAATCATGCTACTAGAGGTGGTATTATGATTTTTTTTTTGCCATTTCAATTACAATAATTCCAAAATTACTGTTATTGCTCATTAAAGTATTTGGTGTGATGCTTCATGCCATGCTTAGCTCCTACATTTGCCGTTGGAGTGCTTGGCCCCGTAATTGCTGCTTGCAGCTATATTTATTATTCTTCCTCTTCTTCCACCCCAAGTCTATGGTAGCCCATAGAACCGATTGCGGGAAAGTTGTATAATTTGGAACACTAATAGAGGACTGTCTGAACATTAACCGTAGCAAATCTGAAGTCTCTAACTCAAACTCTCTAGCGCCACCAATTGTCTAAACTTTCAAAAACTTGATGCTAATAACTCTTGAACCGTAAGCCACAAAATGAAAATTCTTTTTTCTTGTGATTCCTTGGCTCATGCCGAGTCGAATGGACACCGAAATTCAAAAATCGCAAGGCTTAGTTTTTTCGCTATCGTCAATTGTTCGTAAAACCTACTTTTTCGAACTCGTCCTAGGCCGTTGCACCGATTGTCACGAAAATTGAATCAGATAATCTTCAGACCATGCTGGCAAAAAGTTATGGAATTCAAGTTGATTTCTCAAACCGTTTCCGAATAGCTCATGAACGAATTCTTCGAAAAGCACGCAAACGTGAACGTGAGGCTATATCTCCGCAATGATTTGGCCTATTGGGACCAATCTTGGTGGGTCTTATAACAACCATTCCCTGGGACTACCTGCAGTGTTTCGGCGCTGTGCCCCCTAGTGGTCAGGAGATATGAAAAATGCATGTTTTTGCTCATAACTTCTGAACGGTTTTGCCAAAAATCACAAAAGTGGTGTCTTTAGATTCAGTGCATCATTCCGAGTCGAATGATACCGAATTTTCCCAATTCGGCCATTTTGGGCGTCGGCCATTTTGAATTTAGTTGTAAATTGCTGTATCTTAAGAATGAAGTTCCGTATCGTTTCGCAAATAATTACAAAAATGTCCGGCTCCATGCCCTGAATGTACACAAAAAAATTGGGGGCAGCGCCACCTTGTGGTCAATAGTTATAACGATTTTTCGAAAAATGCTAATAACTTTTGCATACATTAGCCTATTGTAACAAAGCTGATGTTGATAGATTCCTTGGGTCATGCCGAGAACACCGATACCCCATTTGTCAATTTTGGCAAAATTTCCTGTCCGCCATTTTGATTCATGTTGAAAACCTACTTTTTCGAACTCCTCCTAGACCGTTGCTCAGATTTTCACCAAATTTGATTTGGATCATCTTCAGACCATGCTGGCAAAAAGTTATGGAATTTGTGTCGATACACGTAACCGTTTTCAATTAGCGTACCAACGAATTTGCTGTAAAGATGCCAAACTGCATCTGAGGCTGTATCTCTGCAAAGGTTGGAGATATTTACACAAAACTTAATATGTGACATTGTCACATCACATTGACCACGCCACATCATTTTGGTCACAGCGCCACCTATTGGTCAAGAGTAATAAACCAATCAATAACCGCTAATTATTACATTTCCAATAATGCTAATAACTTTTGATTGCATTAGCCTATTATCATGAAACATGTCTCAAAATGTTCCTTGGGACATGCCGACAACATACATACCAATTATGTCATATTAAGCAAAACTTCCTGTCCGCCATTTTGATTCATGTTGAAAACCTTTTTTTTTAAACTCATCCTCAACCGTTTGTCTGATTTTCACCAAAATTGAATCAGATCATCTTCAGACCGTGCTGACAAAAAGTTATGGATTTCGTGTCAATAGACGAAACCGTTTTTGTACAGCGCTGCTTCAGATGTCAGGCATCTTCACAAAATGAGTCTGAGGCTATATCTCTGCAAAGCTTTATTGTAATTAAGCCAAACTTGTGTGTGCCATTGTCTAACATGGAGAATAGGCTCACAGACACTCACACACAGAAATGAAATGGTTCAACTATTATATGAATAATCAATAAGCATGATTACACACACACACACACACACACAGAGAAGTACATGCCCACACATTTTGTTGTATGTAGATATTTGAAATAAATTATAGGTGACACACAACTCACAGAAAGACTTCTTTTCTTACATTTCTATGTCAGGTTTCATTGCATTCATATTCTGACATAATAGTAAACATTTGATATACATGTATGAATAAATTGTTGAACTTTCACTCAATGTGATCTTAAATGCTTGAACAGTAATATTAAATAATAGTAATATATATTTTTCTAGATGAATCAATCATCGAGACAATGAACTGTAATGTTTTAGTCTTTAGTGAGCCCATTAGTGGTCTTCCAGTGACATCTAGTGGTCGTAAATGCAATTTATCATACAACACTGTCTCTTTAACCTTTATAACTGTTATATGTTGTCTTAATTTCATTCCAAAGAAGCATACGCAATTTATGTATAATTTCACAGTCTAGATAATAGTACTGCACTGATTTTAAATAACCTAGATATGGGTGACAGTAAAAGAATAGAACAGAATTACAGACACACACAAACATGAAATGTTTAAACTACTATATTAATACTCAATAAGCATGCTTAAACCCACACACAGATGCACACATTTTGTTATATATATAGATAATTAAAATAAATGATGGGTGATAAAACCTATTGCAAGTCTTCTGTTTTTATGGGCTTCTATGTCATTTTTCAGGTTTCATTGCAATCATAATCTGGCATAATTATAAACATTAGATATATCTGTATGAATAAATTGGTAAACTTTGACTCAATGTGATCTGAAATGCTTGAACAGTAATATTAAATAATAGTAATATACATTTTTTCTAGATGAATCCCTCAACAAGCCCATAAACTGTAATGTTTTAGTCTTTAGTGAGCTCATTGGTGGTCTTCCGGTGATATCTAGTGGTTATAATTGCAATTTTTTATTCAACACTGGGTTTTGAAGCTTTATAAATATTACAGTGTTCTTTTTTACCTAATCTCTGTTAAATTTTGCATGATTGTTTAGAAAAAATACAGATCTAATGCATGTGTGATTATATTACCCCTTTTTTTTGCAGTTTAATGCCATTCACAACAGAAATCTTTTGTTTTTTAGGCCTGTTTAAATGTTATCTAACCAAAGGACAAAATACAACATATTTTTTCAAAGTTATTGATCTAGAGAGTCCTGAGAATATTACTGCAGTGGTTTGATCAAGACTGAACAAAAAACCAGGTGACCCAAAACATTCAAATTCGTGGACCAATTTTATGAAAAAGGCTATAACTCGGGAACAAAATGAGATATCTTCACCAAACTCAGAAGTCATATGCATGAACAAAAACTTTAGTCAAATTATTTTTTTTTCTCCATATCTACCACTTGGTGGCGCTACAGGATGAAAAAAAACTAAAATGGCTATAACTAAGCAACCGCTGATCCAATCAACTTGAAAATTGGTATGGCCCAATGTGGCATAAGTGCTCTATGAGGAATTTCACTTATCTTAAAAAACATGGCCGCCATTGGCCAAACAACTTTAAGCACCTATTTGACAAGGTTAATGGAAGTCGATCGGAACGAAACTCGGTGGGCATGTTCGACTCATTGCCCTAAAGGTCTGTAAGTATTTTGAAAGAAATTGCCCACAACATTGTCACCTCCCACAGAACACAACAAAGCAATTTGATTACAGCGCCAACTATTTTCCAAAAATGATAATGCATCATTTTACTGGAGTTTTACTGGCTGTTTCAATTACACTCTTCCAATAATTGCTTTTCTTACTCGTTGCATTTGGTCTGATGCTCCATGCCATGCTTAGCTCCTCGCTGTGGAACTTTTATTAACGATTTTCAGCCATTTCAATTACAATCATGCAATTATTAATTTCATTATTCATTGCTGCATTTGGTCTGATGCTACATATGCTTAGCTCCTGATGTTGCCGCTGGAATGCTTGGCCCCGTGATTGCTGCTTGCAGCTATATTTAGGGGCCAAGCACTGAAGGTGCGAAGGCACCTATTGTGTTTGTTGGCGTTATTAGGGGCCAAGCACCGAAGGTGCGTAGGCACCTATTGTTTTCGTTGGCATTATTATTAGGGGCCAAGCACCGAAAGTGCGAGGCACCTATTGTTTTTGTTGGCGTTCTTATTAGGGGCCAAGCACCGAAGGTGCGTAGGCACCTATTGTAATCGTTGGCGTTATTATTATTCTGCTTCTTCTTCTTCTTCTTCTTCTTCTTCTTCTTCTTCTTCCGCCGCAAGTCTATGGCAGCCCATAGAACCGATTGCGGGAAAGTTGTATAATTTGGCACACTGATAGAGGACAGTCCCACCATTAACTATAGCAAATTTGAAGTCTCTAACTCCAACTTTCTAGCGCCACCACTTGTCCAAACTTTCAATGTTTATATGCTAATAACTTTTGAACCGTAAGCCAGAAAATAGAAATTCTTTTTTCCTCTGAATCCTTGGCTCAAGCCAAGTCGAATGAATCCCGAAATTCAAAAATCGCAAGGTTTAGTTTTTTCGCTATTTTCAATTTTTCGAAAAACCTACTTTTTCGAACTCGTCCTAGACGGTTAGTCCGATTTTCACGAAAATTGGCTCCGATCATCTTCAGACCATGATGGCAAAAAGTTATGGAATTCAAGTTGATTCGTCCAACCGTTGTTGAATGACACGTGTACAAATTTTACGAAAAGCACGCAAAAATACACGTGAGGCTATATCTCGGCAACGGTTTGTCATATTGAGACCAAACTTGGTGTGTGTTATAATAACCCTGACCTGAGACTACCTGCAGTGTTTCGACACAGCGCCACCTAGTGGTCAGGAGATATGAAAAATGCATATTTTGGCTTATAACTTCTGAATGGTTTGGCCAAAAATCACACAACTTGTCTCTTTAGATTCAGTGAGTCATGTCGAGTCAAATGATATCCAATTTTCCTGTGTCGGCCATTTTAGGCGTCGGCCATTTTGAATTATGATTTAAAATGCTGTATTTTTTGAACGCAGCATCGTATCGTTTCGCAAATAATTACAAAAATATTCGGCTCCATGCCCTGAAGGTACTCAAAAAGTTTGGTGGCAGCGCCACCTTGTGGCCAATAGTTATAATGAAATATCACATAAATGCTAATAACTTTTGAATAAATTAGTCTATTAAAATTAAAATGGTCTCGCTATATTCTGTGGGTCATGCCAAGAGTATTGATACCAATAATGTGAAAATTGGCCTTACTTCCTGTCTGCCATTTTGCTTAATGTTGAAAACCTACTTTTTCGAACTCCTCCTAGACCGTTAGCCCAATTTTCACCAAATTTGACGTGCATCATCTTCAGACCATGCTGGCAAAAAGTTATGGATTTTGTGTCGATATACGTAACGGTTCTCATTTAGCGCATCAACGAATTTGCTGGAAGGGTGCCAAAATGCATTTGAGGCTGTATCTCTGCAACACTTTGACATATTTGCACCAAACTTTGTATGTGTCATCGCCACCTCACACTGACCATGCCACATAAATTTGGTAACAGCGCCACCTATTGGTGAAGAGTAATAAACCATTCATTAACCATGAGTAATTACACTTTTTAAAATGCTAATAACTTTTTAATGCATTAGCCTATTTGAAGGAAACTGGGCTCAAAATATTCCCTGGCTTATGCCGATAACATAGATACCAAATATACCACGGTAAGCTGAACTTCCGGTCCGCCATTTTGATTTATGTTGAAAACATACTTTTTCGAACTCCTCATCAACCGTATGTCCGATTTTCACCAAATTCGAATCAAATGATCTTCAGGCTATACTGATTCAAAGTTATGGATTTTGAGTCGATAGACAAAACCGTTTTCGCATACCACATCGACGAATTTGAGGCACAATGAGAAAATGACACTTGAGGCTGTATCCCTGGAATGCTTTGGCATATTGACACCAAACTTTGTGTGTGTCATTGAAAAGTCACACAGAGTACACCAAATTGATTTTATAACAGTGTCACCTATTGGTCAAGCTTGATAAACCAAGTAATCATGCTACTAGAGGTTGTATTGGTGTTTTTTTTTGCCATTTCAAATACAATAATTCCAAAATTGCTGTTATTGCTCATTAATGTATTTGGTGTGATGCTTTATGCGATGCTTAGCTACTACATTTGCCGTTGGAGTGCTTGGCCCCGTAATTGCTGCTTGCAGCTATATTTAGGGGCCAAGCACCGAAGGTGCGTAGGCACCTATTGTAATCGTTGGCGTTATTATTATTCTGCTTCTTCTTCTTCTTCTTCTTCTTCTTCCGCCGCAAGTCTATGGCAGCCCATAGAACCGATTGCGGGAAAGTTGTATAATTTGGCACACTGATAGAGGACAGTCCCAACATTAACTATAGCTAATTTGAAGTCTCTAACTCCTACTCTCTAGCGCCACCACTTGTCCAAACTTTCAATGTTTCTATGCTAATAACTTTTGAACCGTAAGCCAGAAAATGGAAATTCTTTTTTCCTCTGAATCCTTGGCTTATGCCAAGTCGAATGAACCCCAAAATTCAAAAATCGCAAGGTTTAGTTTTTTCGCTATTTTCAATTCTTCGAAAAACCTACTTTTTCGAACTCGTGCTAGACGGTTAGTCCGATTGCCACGAAAATTGGCTCAGATCATCTTCAGACCATGCTGGCAAAAAGTTATGGAATTCAAGTTGATTCGTCCAACCATTGTCGAATGACACGTAAACAAATTTGACGAAAAGCACGCAAAAATGCACTTGAGGCTATATCTCAGCAACGGTTTGGCATATTGAGACCAAACTTGGTGTGTGTTATAATAAGCATGACCTGAGACTACCTGCAGTGTTTCGACACAGCGCCACCTAGTGGTCAGGAGATATGAAAAATGCATATTTTGGCTTATATCTTCTGAATGGTTTGGCCAAAAATCACACAACTGGTCTCTTTAGATTCAGTGAGTCATGTCGAGTCGTATGATATGCAAATTTCCCGTGTCAGCCATTTTAGGCGTCGGCCATTTTAAATTATGTTTTAAAATGCTGTATTTTTTCAACGCAGCATCGTATCGTTTTGCAAATAATTACAAAAATATTCGGCTCCATGCCCTGAATGTACTCAAAAAGCTTGGTGGCAGCGCCACCTTGTGGTCAAGAGTTATAATGAATTATCACAAAAATGCTAATAACTTTTGAGTAAATTAGACAATTGAAATGCAAATGGTCTCCCCGTATTCTTTGGGTCATGCCGAGAACATAGATACCAATTATGCCAAAATTGGCCATACTTCCTGTCCGCCATTTTGATTAATGTTGAAAACCTACTTTTTCGAACTCCTCCTAGACCGTTAGTCCGATTTTCACCAAATTTGATGTGAATCATCTTCAGACCATGCTGGCAAAAAGTTATGGATTTCGTGTCGATATACAAAACGGTTCTGATTTAGCGTATCAACGAATTTGCTGGAAGGGTGCCAAAATGCATTTGAGGCTGTATCTCTGCAACGCTTTGACATTTTTGCACCAAACTTTGTATGTGTCATCGCCACCTGACACTGACCATGCCACATAAATTTGGTAACAGCGCCACCTATTGGTCAAGAGTAATGAACCATTCATTAACTATGAATAATTACACTTATAAAAATGCTAGTAACTTTTTAATGCATTAGCCTATTGTAATGAAACTGGCCTCAAAATATTCCCTGGCTTATGCCGACAACATAGATACCATATATGCCAGAGTAAGCCGAACTTCCTGTCCGCCATTTTGATTTATGTTGAAAACCTACTTTTTCGAACTCCTCATCAACCGTTAGTCCGATTTTCACCAAAATTGACTCAGATGATCTGTAGACTGTACTGACAAAATGTTATGGATTTTGTATCGATAGACAAAACCGTTTTCGCATACCACAGCGACGAATTTGAGGCACAATGCCAAAATGACACTTGGGGCTGTATCTCTGCAATGCTTTGGCATATTGACACCAAACTTTGTTTGTGTCATTGAAAAGTCACACAGAGTACACCAAATTGACTTGATAACAGCACCACCTATTGGTCAATTTTGATAAGCCAGTAAATCATGCTACTAGAGGTTGTATTTATGATTTTTTTAGCCATTTCAATTACAATCATCCTAAAATTGCTGTTATTGCTCATTAATGCATTTGGTGTGATGCTCCATGCCATGCTTAGCTCCTACATTTGCCGTTGGAGTGCTTGGCCCCGTAATTGCTGCTTGCAGCTATATTTAGGGGCCAAGCACCGAAGGTGCGTAGGCACCTATTGTTTTCGTTGGCGTTATTATTCTTCTTCTTCTTCTTCTTCTTCTTCCGCCGCAAGTCTATGGCAGCCCATAGAACCGTTTGCGGGAAAGTTGTATAATTTGGCACACTGATAGAGGACAGTCCCAACATTAACTATAGCAAATTTGAAGCCTCTAACTCCTACTCTCTAGCGCCACCACTTGTCCAAACTTTCAATGTTTGTATGCTAATAACTTTTGAACCGTAAGCCAGAAAATGGAAATTCTTTTTTTCCTCTGAATCCTTGGCTCATGCCAAGTCGAATGAACCCTAAAATTCAAAAATCGCAAGGTTTAGTTTTTTCGCTATTTTCAATTATTCGAAAAACCTACTTTTTCGAACTCGTCCTAGACGGTTAGTCCGATTGCCACGAAAATTGGCTCAGATCATCTTCAGACCATGCTGGCAAAAAGTTATGGAATTCAAGTTGATTCGTCCAACTGTTGTCGAATGACACGTAAACAAATTTGACGAAAAGCACGCAAACATGCACGTGAGGCTATATCCCGGCAACGGTTTGTCATATTGAGACCAAACTTGGCGTGTGTTATAACAAGCATGAACTGAGACTACCTGCTGTGTTTCGACACAGCACCACCTAGTGGTCAGGAGATATGAAAAATGCATATTTTGGCTTATAACTACTGAATGGTTTGGCCAAAAATCACACAACTGGTCTCTTTAGATTCAGTGAGTCATGTCGAGTCGAATGATATCCAATTTTCCTGTGTCGGCCATTTTAGGCGTCGGCCATTTTGAATTATGTTTCAAAATGCTGTATTTTTTGAACGCAGCATCGTATCGTTTCGCAAATAATTACAAAAATATTCGGCTCCATGCCCTGAAGGTACTCAAAAAGTTTGGTGGCAGCGCCACCTTGTGGCCAATAGTTATAATGAAATATCACATAAACGCTAATAACTTTTGAATAAATTAGTCTATTAAAATTAAAATGGTCTCGCTATATTCTGTGGGTCATGCCGAGAGTATTGATACCAATAATGTGAAAATTGGCCATACTTCCTGTCCGCCATTTTGCTTAATGTTGAAAACCTACTTTTTCGAACTCCTCCTAGACCGTTAGCCCAATTTTCACCAAATTTGACGTGCATCATCTTCAGACCATGCTGGCAAAAAGTTATGGATTTTGTGTCGATATACGTAACGGTTCTCATTTAGCGCATCAACGAATTTGCTGGAAGGGTGCCAAAATGCATTTGAGGCTGTATCTCTGCAACACTTTGACATATTTGCACCAAACTTTGTATGTGTCATCGCCACCTCACACTGACCATGCCACATAAATTTGGTAACAGCGCCACCTATTGGTCAAGAGTAATAAACCATTCATTAACCATGAGTAATTACACTTTTTAAAATGCTAATAACTTTTTAGTCCATTAGCCTATTGCAACGAAACTGGGCTCAAAATATTCCCTGGCTTATGCCGATAACATAGATACCAAATATGCCAGTGTTTACTGAAGTTCCGGTCCACCATTTTGATTTATGTGGAAAACCTACTTTTTCGAACTCCTCATGAACCGTATGTCCAATTTTCACCAAATTCGAATCATATGATCTTCAGACTATGTTGACACAAAGTTATGGATTTTGTGTCGATAGACAAAACCGTTTTCGCATACCAAAGCGACGAAGTTGAAACACAATGACAAAATGACACTTGAGGCTGCATCTCTGGAATGCTGTGGCATATTAACACCAAACTTTGTGTGTGTCATTGAAAAGTCAAACAGAGTACACCAAATTGATTTCATAACAGTGCCACCTATTGGTCAAACTTTATAAGCCAAGTAATCATGCTACTAGAGGTGGTATTATGATTTTTTTTTTGCCATTTCAATTACAATAATTCCAAAATTACTGTTATTGCTCATTAATGTATTTGGTGTGATGCTTCATGCGATGCTTAGCTCCTACATTTGCCGTTGGAGTGCTTGGCCCCGTAATTGCTGCTTGCAGCTATATTTAGGGGCCAAGCACCGAAGGTGCGAAGGCACCTATTGTGTTTGTTGGCGTTATTATTATTATTCTTCTTCTTCCACCCCAAGTCTATGGTAGCCCATAGAACCGATTGCGGGAAAGTTGTATAATTTGGCACACTAATAGAGGACTGTCTGAACATTAACCGTGGCAAATTTGAAGTCTCTAACTCAAACTCTCTAGCGCCACCAATTGTCTAAACTTTCAAAAACTTGATGCTAATAACTCTTGAACCGTAAGGCACAAAATGAAAATTCTTTTTTCCTGTGATTCCTTGGCTCATGCCGAGTCGAATGGACACCAAAATTCAAAAATCGCAAGGCTTAGTTTTTTCGCTATCGTCAATTGTTCGTAAAACCTACTTTTTCGAACTCGTCCTAGGCCGTTGCACCGATTGTCACAAAAATTGAATCAGATAATCTTCAGACCATGCTGGCAAAAAGTTATGGAATTCAAGTTGATTTCTCAAACCGTTTCCGAATAGCTCATGAACGAATTCTTCGAAAAGCACGCAAACGTGAACGTGAGGCTATATCTCCGCAACGGTTTGGCCTATTGAGACCAATCTTGGTGGGTCTTATAACAACCATTCCCTGGGACTACCTGCAGTGTTTCGGCGCTGTGCCCCCTAGTGGTCAGGAGATATGAAAAATGCATGTTTTTGCTCATAACTTCTGAACGGTTTTGCCAAAAATCACAAAAGTGGTGTCTTTAGATTCAGTGCATCATTCCGAGTCGAATGATACCGAATTTTCCCAATTCGGCCATTTTGGGCGTCGGCCATTTTGGATTTAGTTGTAAATTGCTGTATCTTAAGAATGAAGTTCCGTATCGTTTCGCAAATAATTACAAAAATGTCCGGCTCCATGCCCTGAATGTACACAAAAAAATTGGGGGCAGCGCCACCTTGTGGTCAATAGTTATAACGATTTTTTCGAAAAATGCTAATAACTTTTGCATACATTAGCCTATTGTAACAAAGCTGATGTTGGTAGATTCCTTGGGTCATGCCGAGAACACCGATACCCCATTTGTCAATTTTGGCAAAATTTCCTGTCCGCCATTTTGATTGATGTTGTAAACCTACTTTTTCGAACTCCTCCTAGACCGTTGCTCAGATTTTCACCAAATTTGATTTGGATCATCTTCAGACCATGCTGGCAAAAAGTTATGGAATTTGTGTCGATACACGTAACCGTTTTCAATTAGCGTACCAACGAATTTGCTGGAAAGATGCCAAACTGCATCTGAGGCTGTATCTCTGCAAAGGTTGGAGATATTTACACAAAACTTAATATGTGACATTGTCACATCACATTGACCACGCCACATCATTTTGGTCACAGCGCCACCTATTGGTCAAGAGTAATAAACCAATCAATAACCGCTAATTATTACATTTCCAATAATGCTAATAACTTTTGATTGCATTAGCCTATTATCATGAAACATGTCTCAAAATGTTCCTTGGGACATGCCGACAACATACATACCAATTATGTCATATTAAGCAAAACTTCCTGTCCGCCATTTTGATTCATGTTGAAAACCTTTTTTTTTTAAACTCATCCTCAACCGTTTGTCTGATTTTCACCAAAATTGAATCAGATCATCTTCAGACCGTGCTGACAAAAAGTTATGGATTTCGTGTCAATAGACGAAACCGTTTTTGTACAGCACTGCTTCAGATGTCAGGCATCTTCACAAAATGAGTCTGAGGCTATATCTCTGCAAAGCCTTGTTGTAATTAAGCCAAACTTGTGTGTGCCATTGTCTAACATGGAGAATAGGCTCACAGACACTCACACACAGAAATGAAATGGTTCAACTATTATATGAATAATCAATAAGCATGATTACACACACACACACACACACACACACACACACACACAGAGAAGTACATGCCCACACATTTTGTTATATGTAGATATTTGAAATAAATTATGGGTGACACACAACTCACAGAAAGACTTCTTTTCTTACATTTCTATGTCAGGTTTCATTGCATTCATATTCTGACATAATAGTAAACATTTGATATACATGTATGAATAAATGGTTGAACTTTCACTCAATGTGATCTTAAATGCTTGAACAGTAATATTAAATAATAGTAATATATATTTTTCTAGATGAATCAATCATCGAGACAATGATCTTTAATGTTTTAGTCTTTAGTGAGCCCATTAGTGGTCTTCCAGTGACATCTAGTGGTCGTAAATGCAATTTATCATACAACACTGTCTCTTTAACCTTTATAACTGTTATATGTTGTCTTAATTTCATTCCAAAGAAGCATACGCAATTTATGTATAATTTCACAGTCTAGATAATAGTACTGCACTGATTTTAAATAACCTAGATATGGCTGACAGTAAAAGAATAGAACAGAATTACAGACACACACAAACATGAAATGTTTAAACTACTATATTAATACTCAATAAGCATGCTTAAACCCACACACAGATGCACACATTTTGTTATATATATATAGATAATTAAAATAAATGATGGGTGATAAAACCTATTGCAAGTCTTCTGTTTTTATGGGCTTCTATGTCATTTTTCAGGTTTCATTGCAATCATAATCTGGCATAATTATAAACATTAGATATATCTGTATGAATAAATTGGTAAACTTTGACTCAATGTGATCTGAAATGCTTGAACAGTAATATTAAATAATAGCAATATACATTTTTTCTAGATGAATCCCTCAACAAGCCCATAAACTGTAATGTTTTAGTCTTTAGTGAGCTCATTAGTGGTCTTCCGGTGACATCTAGTGGTTATAATTGCAATTTTTTATTCAACACTGGGTTTTGAAGCTTTATAAATATTACAGTGTTCTTTTTTACCTAATCTCTGTTAAATTTTGCATGATTGTTTAGAAAAAATACAGATCTAATACATGTGTGATTATATTACCCCCTTTTTTTTTTGCAGTTTAATGCCATTCACAACAGAAATCTTTTGTTTTTTAGGCCTGTTTAACTGTTATAGCACCAGCTATTGTCTGATCTTAATGAAACTTTGCATGCTTGGTGGGTCATCTTTCACATGTTATAACCAAGTTTCATAAAGTTTTGAGTTTTTGTTTCAGTTTTATAGACTTTAGGTTACATGTGGCCACGGCCCTTTCCTAAATGACCTCTTATAGCTAACCAAAGGACAAAATGCAACATATTTTTGAAAATTATTGATCTAGAGAGTCCAGAGAATATTATTGCAATGGTTTGATCAAGACTGAACAAAAAACCAGGTGACCCAAAACATTCAAATTCACGGACCAATTTTACGAAAAAGGCTATAACTCGGGAACAAAATGAGATATCTTCACCAAACTCAGAACTCATATGCATGAACAAAAACTTTAGTCAAATTATTATTATTTTTCCATATCTGCCACTTGGTGGCGCTACAGGATGAAAAAAAATCTAATGGCTATAACTAAGCAACCGTTGATCCAATCAACTTGAAAATTGATATGGCCCAATGTGGCACAAGTGCTCTATGAGGAATTTCACTTATCTTAAAAAACATGGCCGCCATTGGCCAAACAATTTTAAGCACCTATTTGACAAGGTTAATGGAAGTCGATCGGAACGAAACTCGGTGGGCATGTTCGACTCATTGCCCTAAAGGTCTGTAAGTATTTTGAAAGAAATTGCCCACAACATTGTCACCTCCCACAGAACACAACAAAGCGATTTGATTACAGCGCCACCTATTTTCCAAAAATGATAATGCATCATTTTACTGGAGTTTTACTGGCTGTTTCAATTACACTCTTCCAATAATTGCTTTTCTTACTCGTTGCATTTGGTCTGATGCTCCATGCCATGCTTAGCTCCTCGCTGTGGAACTTTTATTAACGATTTTCAGCCATTTAAATTACAATCATGCAATTATTAATTTCATTATTCATTGTTGCATTTGTGTCTGATGCTACATATGCTTAGCTCCTGATGTTGCCGCTGGAATGCTTGGCCCCGTGATTGCTGCTTGCAGCTATATTTCTTCCTCTTCTTCTTCCACCCCAAGTCTATGGTAGCCCATAGAACCGATTGCGGGAAAGTTGTATAATTTGGCACACTAATAGAGGACTGTCTGAACATTAACCGTAGCAAATTTGAAGTCTCTAACTCAAACTCTCTAGCGCCACCAATTGTCTAAACTTTCAAAAACTTGATGCTAATAACTCTTGAACCGTAAGCCACAAAATGAAAATTCTTTTTTCCTGTGATTCTTTGGCTCATGCCGAGTCGAATGGACACCGAAATTCAAAAATCGCAAGGCTTAGTTTTTTCGCTATCGTCAATTGTTCGTAAAACCTACTTTTTCGAACTCGTCCTAGGCCGTTGCACCGATTGTCACGAAAATTGAATCAGATAATCTTCAGACCATGCTGGCAAAAAGTTATGGAATTGAAGTTGATTTCTCAAACCGTTTCCGAATAGCTCATGAACGAATTCTTCGAAAAGCACGCAAACGTGAACGTGAGGCTATATCTCCGCAACGGTTTGGCCTATTGAGACCAATCTTGGTGGGTCTTATAACAACCATTCTCTGGGACTACCTGCAGTGTTTCGGCGCTGTGCCCCCTAGTGGTCAGGAGATATGAAAAATGCATGTTTTTGCTCATAACTTCTGAACGGTTTTGCCAAAAATCACAAAAGTGGTGTCTTTAGATTCAGTGCATCATTCCGAGTCGAATGATACCGAATTTTCCCAATTCGGCCATTTTGGGCGTCGGCCATTTTGGATTTAGTTGTAAATTGCTGTATCTTAAGAATGAAGTTCCGTATCGTTTCGCAAATAATTACAAAAATGTCCGGCTCCATGCCCTGAATGTACACAAAAAAATTGGGGGCAGCGCCACCTTGTGGTCAATAGTTATAACGATTTTTTCGAAAAATGCTAATAACTTTTGCATACATTAGCCTATTGTAACAAAGCTGATGTTGATAGATTCCTTGGGTCATGCCGAGAACACCGATACCCCATTTGTCAATTTTGGCAAAATTTGCTGTCCGCCATTTTGATTCATGTTGAAAACCTACTTTTTCGAACTCCTCCTAGACCGTTGCTCAGATTTTCACCAAATTTGATTTGGATCATCTTCAGACCATGCTGGCAAAAAGTTATGGAATTCAAGTTGATTCGTCCAACTGTTGTCAAATGACACGTAAACAAATTTGACAAAAAGCACGCAAACATGCACGTGAGGCTATATCCCGGCAACGGTTTGTCATATTGAGACCAAACTTGGCGTGTGTTATAACAAGCATGAACTGAGACTACCTGCAGTGTTTCGACACAGCGCCACCTAGTGGTCAGGAGATATGAAAAATGCATATTTTGGCTTATAACTACTGAATGGTTTGGCCAAAAATCACACAACTGGTCTCTTTAGATTCAGTGAGTCATGTCGAGTCAAATGATATCCAATTTTCCTGTGTCGGCCATTTTAGGCGTCGGCCATTTTGAATTATGATTTAAAATGCTGTATTTTTTGAACGCAGCATCGTATCGTTTCGCAAATAATTACAAAAATATTCGGCTCCATGCCCTGAAGGTACTCAAAAAGTTTGGTGGCAGCGCCACCTTGTGGCCAATAGTTATAATGAAATATCACATAAATGCTAATAACTTTTGAATAAATTAGTCTATTAAAATGAAAATGGTCTCGCTATATTCTGTGGGTCATGCCGAGAGTATTGTTACCAATAATGTGAAAATTGGCCTTACTTCCTGTCCGCCATTTTGCTTAATGTTGAAAACCTACTTTTTCGAACTCCTCCTAGACCGTTAGCCCAATTTTCACCAAATTTGACGTGAATAATCTTCAGACCATGCTGGCAAAAAGTTATGGATTTTGTGTCGATATACGTAACGGTTCTCATTTAGCGCATCAACGAATTTGCTGGAAGGGTGCCAAAATGCATTTGAGGCTGTATCTCTGCAACACTTTGACATATTTGCACCAAACTTTGTATGTGTCATCGCCACCTCACACTGACCATGCCACATAAATTTGGTAACAGCGCCACCTATTGGTCAAGAGTAATAAACCATTCATTAACCATGAGTAATTACACTTTTTAAAATGCTAATAACTTTTTAATGCATTAGCCTATTTGAAGGAAACTGGGCTCAAAATATTCCCTGGCTTATGCCGATAACATAGATACCAAATATACCACGGTAAGCTGAACTTCCGGTCCGCCATTTTGATTTATGTTGAAAACATACTTTTTCGAACTCCTGATCAACCGTATGTCCGATTTTCACCAAATTCGAATCAAATGATCTTCAGGCTATACTGATTCAAAGTTATGGATTTTGAGTCGATAGACAAAACCGTTTTCGCATACCACATCGACGAATTTGAGGCACAATGAGAAAATGACACTTGAGGCTGTATCCCTGGAATGCTTTGGCATATTGACACCAAACTTTGTGTGTGTCATTGAAAAGTCACACAGAGTACACCAAATTGATTTTATAACAGTGTCACCTATTGGTCAAGCTTGATAAACCAAGTAATCATGCTACTAGAGGTGGTATTGGTGTTTTTTTTTTTTTGCCATTTCAAATACAATAATTCCAAAATTTCTGTTATTGCTCATTAATGTATTTGGTGTGATGCTTTATGCGATGCTTAGCTACTACATTTGCCGTTGGAGTGCTTGGCCCCGTAATTGCTGCTTGCAGCTATATTTAGGGGCCAAGCACCGAAGGTGCGAAGGCACCTATTGTGTTTGTTGGCGTTATTAGGGGCCAAGCACCGAAGGTGCGTAGGACCCTCTTGTTTTTGTTGGCGTTCTTATTATTATTATTATTATTATTCTTCCGACTGGGCGTCTATGGCAGCCCATAGAACCGAATGCGGGAAAGTTGTAATGGTTTGACATTCTGATAGAGGACAGTGCCAACATTAAGTACACCAATTTTGGTGTGTCTAAGTCAATCCCTCTAGCGCCACCAACTGTCCAAAATTTCACTTTAATTTTGTTAATAACTTTTTAACCCTAAGGCCAATCAACGAAATTCTTTTTTCCTCTGATTTCTGAGCTCATGCCGATTCGATTGCACCCTACGAAGTCATTTCCGTCATAGAAATATGACCGCCATTTTGAATTTCTTTAAAAACCTACTTTTTCGAACTCGTCCTAGACGGTTTGTCCGATTCACACGAAAATTAAACCATATCATCCTCAGGCAGTCCTGACCAAAAGTTATGCAAATCAAATTGATTCGTCAAACCGTTTTCGATAAACGCTCTAACAAATTTTATGTAGTGCTTACAAAAACAGTCGTAAGGCTGTATCTCGGCAACGACTTATCCTATTCAGACCAAACTTGGTAAATGTCATAACAAGCATGACCTGAGGCAACATGCTGTGATTGGGCGCAGCGCCACCTACTGATCCGGAGATATAAAAAACTGCTATTTTTGCTTATAACTTCTGAACAGTTTGTCCAAAAATCATAACATTGGTCTTGTTAGATTCAGGGCAACATGCCGAGTCGACTGATATCCAATTTGACCATTTCGGCCATTTTGAATTTTGTGCTAAAATGCTGTATTTTCTGAACACATCAACGGATTGTTACGAAACATGGTATGGGTCATCAGCACAATGTCCTGAAGGAGTATGAGAAGTTTCGAAACAGCGCCACCTAGTGGTGATCTTCTATTTTTAAATGCTTATAACTTTGGGTGTGGTCGACGTATTTTCACCAGACTCATCAAATTGGACTCCTGAAACCTTACAGAGTCCTACAATACCAAACATGCTAGGTTTTGCCTTACGGTTTGTGTAGCGTTGTGATTTAGCGCTTAAAAAACATTTGGCTATATCTTCGAAACCGCTTGTCTGATCGAGACGAAACCACCGTCAGAAGTTCGAAAACATAGGTCGATAGCTATACGTCAATGCCCAAACGCAAAAATATTGATAGTAAGGGGTAGTAATATTCAATCAAAGTCAAGAGTCAGTCAATTTTTACGTGTTTTTTCATGTAAATGTCTATAACTCTGAAGTGAATTGAGATATTTTCACCAAAATTGACACGCATATGTATGGGCTCACTCTGATGACACATAAAAAAAAATGGTGGGACTGAGCCTCTTGGTGGCGCTATAATAGAACAAAACATGAAATTCCCATTGACTTCAATACAGTTTTGTGAAATAAAAGGCTATACTAAACAAATGCATTGGTGTTATATTCCACAACTCAGAATGTGCCAACAACATCATCCCCTGAAGGTACTCAAAATATTTTGAAACAGAGCCACCTAGTGGTCAAACGTTATAACTCAATTTACATAAAGGCTAATAACTTTTGAAAAGATCTGACTATTGACATGACGCTGATCTTAATAGATTCCTTGGGTCAAGCCGAGAACATAGATATCAAGTTTTCCTTATTTGGCTGAACTTCCTGTCCGCCATTTTGATTAATGTTGAAAACCTACTTTTTCGAACTCCTCCTAGACCGTTAATCAGATTTTCACCAAATTGGACGTGGATCATCTTCAGACCATGCTGGCAAAATGTTATGGATTTCATGTCGATATACGAAACGGTTCTCATTTAGCGCATCAACAAATTTGCTGGAATGATGCCAACATTCATTTGAGGCTGTATCTCTGCAAAGCTTTGACATATTTGCACCAAACTTTGTATGTGTCATCGTCACCTCACACTGACCATTCCAAACTAATTTGGTAACAGCGCCACCTATTGGTTACATGTGATAAGCCAATAAATCCTATTACTAGTTGTTGTGTTCATTGTTTTTAAGCCATTTTGCCTAAAATAATCTTAAAACTGTCTTAATTACTCATTCCTGCCATTCGTCTGAAGCTTGCTTCTGTAGTGCTTGGCCCCATTATTGCTGCTTGCAGCTATATTTAGGGGCCAAGCACCGAAGGTGCGAAGGCACCTATTGTGTTCGTTGGCGTTATTATTATTATTAGGGGCCAAGCACCGAAGGTGCGTAGGCACCTATTGTTTTCGTTGGCGTTATTATTAGGGGCCAAGCACCGAAGGTGCGAAGGCACCTATTGTGTTCGTTGGCGTTATTATTATTAGGGGCCAAGCACCGAAGGTGCGTAGGCACCTATTGTTTTCGTTGGCGTTATTATTATTCTTCTTCTTCTTCTTCTTCCGCCGCAAGTCTATGGCAGCCCATAGAACCGATTGCGGGAAAGTTGTATAATTTGGCACACTGATAGAGGACAGTCCCAACATTAACTATAGCAAATTTGAAGTCTCTATCTCCTACTCTCTAGCGCCACCACTTGTCCAAACTTTTAATGTTTGTATGCTAATAACTTTTGAACCGTAAGCCAGAAAATGGAAATTCTTTTTTCCTCTGAATCCTTGGCTCATGCCAAGTCGAATGAACCCCAAAATTCAAAAATCGCAAGGTTTAGTTTTTTCGCTATTTTCAATTATTCGAAAAACCTACTTTTTCAAACTCGTCCTAGACGGTTAGTCCGATTGCCACGAAAATTGGCTCAGATCATTTTCAGACCATGCTGGCAAAAAGTTATGGAATTCAAGTTGATTCGTCCAACTGTTGTCGAATGACATGTAAACAAATTTGACGAAAAGCACGCAAACATGCACGTGAGGCTATATCCCGGCAACGGTTTGTCATATTGAGACCAAACTTGGCGTGTGTTATAACAAGCATGAACTGAGACTACCTGCAGTGTTTCGACACAGCGCCACCTAGTGGTCAGGAGATATGAAAAATGCATATTTTGGCTTATAACTACTGAATGGTTTGGCCAAAAATCACACAACTGGTCTCTTTAGATTCAGTGAGTCATGTCGAGTCAAATGATATCCAATTTTCCTGTGTCGGCCATTTTAGGCGTCGGCCATTTTGAATTATGATTTAAAATGCTGTATTTTTTGAACGCAGCATCGTATCGTTTCGCAAATAATTACAAAAATATTCGGCTCCATGCCCTGAAGGTACTCAACAAGTTTGGTGGCAGCGCCACCTTGTGGCCAATAGTTATAATGAAATATCACATAAATGCTAATAACTTTTGAATAAATTAGTCTATTAAAATTAAAATGGTCTCGCTATATTCTGTGGGTCATGCCGAGAGCATTGATACCAATTATGTGAAAATTGGCCATACTTCCTGTCCGCCATTTTGCTTAATGTTGAAAACCTACTTTTTCGAACTCCTCCTAGACCGTTAGTCCAATTTTCACCAAATTTGACGTGAATCATCTTCAGACCATGCTGGCAAAAAGTTATGGATTTCGTGTCGATATACGAAACAGTTCTCATTTAGCGCATCAACGAATTTGCTGGAAGGGTGCCAAAATGCATTTGAGGCTGTATCTCTGCAACGCTTTGACATATTTGCACCAAATTTTGTATGTGTCATCGCCACCTCACACTGACCATGCCACAGAAATTTGGTGACAGCGCCACCTATTGGTCAAGAGTAATAAACCATTCATTAACCATGAATAATTACACTGGTAAAAATGCTAATAACTTTTTATTGCATTAGCCCATTCGAATGGAACTGGGCTCAAAATATTCCCTGGTTTATGCCGATAACATAGATACCAAATATACCATAGTAAGCTGAACTTCCGGTCCGCCATTTTGATTTATGTTGAAAACCTACTTTGTCGAACTCCTCATCAACCGTAGGTCCGATTTTCACCAAATTCGAATCAAATGATCTTCAGACTATGCTGACTCAAAGTTATGGCTTTTGAGTCGATAGACAAAACCGTTTTCGCATACCACATCGACGAATTTGAGGCACAATGAGAAAATGACACTTGAGGCTGTATCCCTGGAATGCTTTGGCATATTGACACCAAACTTTGTGTGTGTCATTGAAAAGTCACACAGAGTACACCAAATTGATTTTATAACAGTGCCACCTATTGGTCAAGCTTGATAAGCCAAGTAATCATGCTACTAGAGGTGGTATTATGATTTTTTTTTGCCATTTCAATTACAATAATTCCAAAATTGCTGTTATTGCTCATTAATGAATTTGGTGTGATGCTTCATGCGATGCTTAGCTCCTACATTTGCCGTTGGAGTGCTTGGCCCCGTAATTGCTGCTTGCAGCTATATTTAGGGGCCAAGCACCGAAGGTGCGTAGGACCCTCTTGTTTTTGTTGGCGTTCTTATTATTATTATTATTATTCTTCCGACTGGGGGTCTATGGCAGCCCATAGAACCGAATGCGGGAAAGTTGTAATGGTTTGACATTCTTATAGAGGACAGTGCCCACATTAAGTACACCAATTTTGGTGTGTCTAAGACATTCCCTCTAGCGCCACCAACTGTCCAAAATTTCACTTTAATTTTGTTAATAACTTTTTGACCGTGAGGCCAATCATCAAAATTCTTTTTTCATCTGATTTCTGAGCTCATGCCGATTCGATTGCACCCTAGCAAGTCATTTTCCGTCACATAAATGTGGCCGCCATTTTGAATTTTTTGAAAAACCTACTTTTTCGAACTCGTCCTAGACGGTTTGTCCGATTCACACGAAAATTGAACCAGCTCATCTTCAGGGAGTGCTGACCAAAAGTTATGCAAATCAAATTGATTCGTCAAACCGTTTCCGATAAACGCTCAAACAAATTTTACGTAACGCTTACAAAAACAGTCGTATGGCTGTATCTCTGCAACGACTTATCCTATTCAGACCAAACTTGGTACATGTCATAACAAGCATGACCTGAGGCTACATGCTGCGTTTCGGCGCAGCGCCACCTACTGGTCCGGAGATATGAAAAACTGCTATTTTTGCTTATAACTTCTGAATAGTTTGTCCAAAAATCATAATATTGGTCTTGTTAGATTCAGGGCAACATGCCGAGTTGACTGATATCCAATTTTACCATTTCGGCCATTTTGACTGTCGGCCATTTTGAATTTTGTGCTAAAATGCTGTATTTTAAGAACGCATCAACGGATTGTTACGAAACTTGGTATGGGTCATCAGCACAATGTCCTGAAGGAGCGTGAAAAGTTTCGAAACAGCGCCACCTAGTGGTGATCTTCTTTTTTAAAATGCTTATAACTTTGGGTGTGGTCGACGTATTTTCACCAGACTCATCAAATTGGACTCCTGAAACCTTACAGAGTCCTACAATACCAAACATGCTAGGTTTCGCTTTAAGGTTTGTGTAGCGTTGTGATTTAGCGCTTAAAAAACATTTGGCTATATCTTTGAAACCGCTTGTTTGATCGAGACGAAACCACCGTCAGAAGTTCGGAAACATAGGTCGATAGCTAAACGCCAATGCCCAAATGCAAAAATATTGATAGTAAGGGGTAGTACAATTCAATCAAAGTCAAGAGTCAGTCATTTTTTACGTGTTTTTTCATTTAAATGTCTATAACTCTGAAGTGAATTGAGATATTTTCACCAAAATTGACACACATATGTATGGGCTCACTCTGATGACACATAAAACAAATGGTTGGACTGAGCCTCTTGGTGGCGCTATAATAGAACACAACATGAAATTCCCATTGACTTCAATGCAGTTTTCTGAAATAGAATGCTATACTAAACAAATGCATTAGTGTAATATTACGAAACTCAGAATGTGCCAACAACACCATCCCCTGAAGGTACTCAAAATATTTTGAAACAGCGCCACCTAGTGTTCAAAAGTTATAACTCAATTTACATAAAGGCTAATAACTTTTGAATACATCTGGCTATTGACATGACGCTGATCTTAATAGATTCCTTGGGTCAAGCCGAGAACATAGATATCAAGTTTTCCTTATTTGGCTGAACTTCCTGTCCGCCATTTTGATTAATGTTGAAAACCTACTTTTTCGAACTCCTCCTAGACCGTTAATCAGATTTTCACCAAATTGGACGTGGATCATCTTCAGACCATGCTGGCAAAATGTTATGGATTTCATGTCGATATACGAAACGGTTCTCATTTAGCGCATCAACAAATTTGCTGGAATGATGCCAACATTCATTTGAGACTGTATCTCTGCAAAGCTTTGACATATTTGCACCAAACTTTGTATGTGTCATCGTCACCTCACACTGACCATTCCAAACTAATTTGGTAACAGCGCCACCTATTGGTTACATGTGATAAGCCAATAAATCCTATTACTAGTTGTTGTGTTCATTGTTTTTAAGCCATTTTGCCTAAAATAATCTTAAAACTGTCTTAATTACTCATTCCTGCCATTCGTCTGAAGCTTGCTTCTGTAGTGCTTGGCCCCGTTATTGCTGCTTGCAGCTATATTTATTATTATTATTCTTCCGACTGGGAGTCTATGGCAGCCCATAGAACCGAATGCGGGAAAGTTGTTTTGGTTTGACATTCTGATAGAGGACAGTGCCAACATTTAGTACACCAATTTTGGTGTGTCTAAGAAATTCCCTCTAGCGCCACCAACTGTCCGAAATTTCACTTTAATTTTGTTAATAACTTTTTAACCGTAAGTCCAATCAACAAAATTCTTTTTTCCTCTGATTTCTGAGCTCATGCCAATTCGATTGCACCCTATGCCGTCATTTTCCGTCATAGAAATATGGCCGCCATTTTGAATTCTTTGAAAAACCTACTTTTTCGAACTCGTCCTAGACGGTTTGTCCGATTCACATGAAAATTGAACCAGATCATCTTCAGGCAGTGCTGACCAAAAGTTATGCAAATCAAATTGATTCGTCAAACCGTTTTCGAAAAACGCTCAAACAAATTTTACGAAACGCTTAGAAAAACAGTCGTAAGGCTGTATCTCTGCAACGATTTATCGTATTCAGACCAAACCTGGTACATGTCATAACAAGCATGACTTGAGGCTACTTGCTGCGTTTCGGCGCAGCGCCACCTACTGGTCCGGAGATATGAAAAATTGCTATTTTTGCTTATAACTTCTAAACAGTTTGTCCAAAAATCATAACATTGGTCTTGTTAGATTCAGGGCAACATGCCGAGTCGACTGATATCAAATTTTACAATTTCGGCCATTTTATCTGTCGGCCATTTTGAATTTTGTGCTAAAATGCTGTATTTTCAGAACGCATCAACGGATTGTTACGAAACATGGTATGGGTCATCAGCACAATGTCCTGAAGGAGTGTGAGAAGTTTCGAAACAGCGCCACCTAGTGGTGATCATCCTTTTTTAAATGCTTATAACCTTGGGTGTGGTCGACTTATTTTCTCGAGACTCACCAAATTAGACTCCTGAAACCTTACAGAGTCCTACGATACCAAACATGCTAGGTTTCGCCTTACGGTTTGTGTAGCGTTGTGATTTAGCGCTTAAAAAACATCTGGCTATATCTTCGAAACCACTTGTCTGATCGAGACGAAACCACCGTCAGAAGTTCGGAAACATAGGTCGATAGCTATACGCCAATGCCCAAATGCCAAAATATTGATGGTAAGGTGTAGTAATATTCAATCAAAGTCAAGAGTCAGTCATTTTTTACGTGCTTTTTCATATAAATGTCTATAACTCTGAAGTGAATTGAGATATTTTCACCAAAATTGGCACACATATGTATGGGCTCACTCTGAGCACACATAAAAAGAAATGGTGGGACTGAGCCTCTTGGTGGCGCTATAATAGAACAAAATATGAAATTCTCATTGACTTCAATACAGTTTTGTAAAAATAAAATGCAATACTAAACAAATGCATTGATGTAATATTACGAAACTCAGAATGTGCCAACAACACCATCCCCTGAAGGTACTCAAAATATTTTGAAACACCGCCACCTAGTGGTCAACAGTTATATCTCAATTTAAATAAAGGCTAATAACTTTCGAATAAATCTGGCTATTGACATGACGCTGGTCTTTTTAGATTCCTTGGGTCAAGTCGAGAACATAGATACAAAGTTTTCCTTATTTGGCTGAACTTCCTGTCCGTCATTTTGATTAATGTTGAAAACTTACTTTTTCGAACTCCTCCTAGACCGTTAGTCAGATTTTCACCAAATTTGACGTGGATCATCTTCAGACCATGCTGGCAAAATGTTATGGATTTCGTTACGATATACGAAACTGTTCTCATTTAGCGCATCAACGAAGCTGCTGGAAGGGTTCCAAAATGCATTTGAGGCTGTATCTCAGCAAAGCTTTGACATATTTGCACCAAACTTTGTATGTGTCATCGTCACCTCACACTGACCATTCCAAACTAATTTGGTAACAGCGCCACCTATTGGTTACACGTGATAAGCAAATAAATCCTATTACTAGTTGTTGTGTTTATTGTTTTCAAGCCATTTTGCCTAAAATAATCTTAAAACTTTCTTAATTACTCATTCCTGCCGTTCGTCTGAAGCTTGCTTCTGTAGTGCTTGGCCCCGTTATTGCTGCTTGCAGCTATATTTATTATTATTATTCTTCCTCTTCTTCCACCCCAAGTCTATGGTAGCCCATAGAACCGATTGCGGGAAAGTTGTATAATTTGGCACACTAATAGAGGACTGTCTGAACATTAACCGTAGCAAATTTGAAGTCTCTAACTCAAACTCTCTAGCGCCACCAATTGTCTAAACTTTCAAAAACTTGATGCTAATAACTCTTGAACCGTAAGCCACAAAATGAAAATTCTTTTTTCCTGTGATTCCTTGGCTCATGCCGAGTCGAATGGACACCGAAATTCAAAAATCGCAAGGCTTAGTTTTTTCGCTATCGTCAATTGTTCGTAAAACCTACTTTTTCGAACTCGTCCTAGACCGTTGCACCGATTGTCACGAAAATTGAATCAGATAATCTTCAGACCATGCTGGCAAAAAGTTATGGAATTCAAGTTGATTTCTCAAACCGTTTCCGAATAGCTCATGAACGAATTCTTCGAAAAGCACGCAAACGTGAACGTGAGGCTATATCTCCGCAACGGTTTGGCCTATTGAGACCAATCTTGGTGGGTCTTATAACAACCATTCCCTGGGACTACCTGCAGTGTTTCGGCGCTGTGCCCCCTAGTGGTCAGGAGATATGAAAAATGCATGTTTTTGCTCATAACTTCTGAACGGTTTTGCCAAAAATCACAAAAGTGGTGTCTTTAGATTCAGTGCATCATTCCGAGTCGAATGATACCGAATTTTCCCAATTCGGCCATTTTGGGCGTCGGCCATTTTGGATTTAGTTGTAAATTGCTGTATCTTAAGAATGAAGTTCCGTATCGTTTCGCAAATAATTACAAAAATGTCCGGCTCCATGCCCTGAATGTACACAAAAAAATTGGGGGCAGCGCCACCTTGTGGTCAATAGTTATAACGATTTTTTCGAAAAATGCTAATAACTTTTGCATACATTAGCCTATTGTAACAAAGCTGATGTTGATAGATTCCTTGGGTCATGCCGAGAACACCGATACCCCATTTGTCAATTTTGGCAAAATTTCCTGTCCGCCATTTTGATTCATGTTGAAAACCTACTTTTTCGAACTCCTCCTAGACCGTTGCTCAGATTTTCACCAAATTTGATTTGGATCATCTTCAGACCATGCTGGCAAAAAGTTATGGAATTTGTGTCGATACACGTAACCGTTTTCAATTAGCGTACCAACGAATTTGCTGGAAAGATGCCAAACTGCATCTGAGGCTGTATCTCTGCAAAGGTTGGAGATATTTACACAAAACTTAATATGTGACATTGTCACATCACATTGACCACGCCACATCATTTTGGTCACAGCGCCACCTATTGGTCAAGAGTAATAAACCAATCAATAACCGCTAATTATTACATTTCCAATAATGCTAATAACTTTTGATTGCATTAGCCTATTATCATGAAACATGTCTCAAAATGTTCCTTGGGACATGCCGACAACATGCATACCAATTATGTCATATTAAGCAAAACTTCCTGTCCGCCATTTTGATTCATGTTGAAAACCTTTTTTTTTAAACTCATCCTCAACCGTTTGTCCGATTTTCACCAAAATTGAATCAGATCATCTTCAGACCGTGCTGACAAAAAGTTATGGATTTCGTGTCAATAGACGAAACCGTTTTTGGACAGCGCTGCTTCAGATGTCAGGCATCTTCACAAAATGAGTCTGAGGCTATATCTCTGCAAAGCCCATTAGTGGTCTTCCAGTGACATCTAGTGGTCGTAAATGCAATGTATCATACAAGACTGTCTCTTTAACCTTTATAACTGTTATATGTTGTCTTAATTTCATTCCAAAGAAGCATACGCAATTTATGTATAATTTCACAGTCTAGATAATAGTACTGCACTGATTTTAAATAACCTAGATATGGCTGACAGTAAAAGAATAGAACAGAATTACAGACACACACAAACATGAAATGTTTAAACTAGTATATTAATACTCAATAAGCATGCTTAAACCCACACACAGATGCACACATTTTGTTATATATATATAGATAATTAAAATAAATGATGGGTGATAAAACCTATTGCAAGTCTTCTGTTTTTATGGGCTTCTATGTCATTTTTCAGGTTTCATTGCAATCATAATCTGGCATAATTATAAACATTAGATATATCTGTATGAATAAATTGGTAAACTTTGACTCAATGTGATCTGAAATGCTTGAACAGTAATATTAAATAATAGTAATATACATTTTTTCTAGATGAATCCCTCAACAAGCCCATAAACTGTAATGTTTTAGTCTTTAGTGAGCTCATTAGTGGTCTTCCGGTGACATCTAGTGGTTATAATTGCAATTTTTTATTCAACACTGGGTTTTGAAGCTTTATAAATATTACAGTGTTCTTTTTTACCTAATCTCTGTAAAATTTTGCATGATTGTTTAGAAAAAATACAGATCTAATGCATGTGTGATTATATTACCCCCTTTTTTTTGCAGTTTAATGCCATTCACAACAGAAATCTTTTGTTTTTTAGGCCATTTTAACTGTTATAGCACCAGCTATTTTCTGATCTTAATGAAACTTTGCATGCTTGGTGGGACATCTTTCACATGTTATAACCAAGTTTCATAAAGTTTTGAGTTTTTGTTTCAGTTTTATAGGCTTTAGGTTACATGTGGCCACGGCCCTTTCCTAAATGACCTCTTATAGCTAACCAAAGGACAAAATGCAACATATTTTTGAAAATTATTGATCTACAGAGTCCAGAGAATATTATTGCAGTGGTTTGATCAAGACTGAACAAAAAACCAGGTGACCCAAAACACTCAAATTCGTGGACCAATTTTACGAAAAAGGCTATAACTCGGGAACAAAATGAGATATCTTCACCAAACTCAGAACTCATATGCATGAACAAAAACTTTAGTCCAATTATTATTTTTTTTCCATATCTGCCACTTGGTGGCGCTACAGGATGAAAAAAAATCAAATGGCTATAACTAAGCAACCGTTGATCCAATCAACTTGAAAATTGATATGGCCCAATGTGGCACAAGTGCTCTATGAGGAATTTCACTTATCTTAAAAAACATGGCCGCCATTGGCCAAACAATTTTAAGCACCTATTTGACAAGGTTAATGGAAGTCGATCGGAACGAAACTCGGTGGGCATGTTCGACTCATTGCCCTAAAGGTCTGTAAGTATTTTGAAAGAAATTGCCCACAACATTGTCACCTCCCACAGAACACAACAAAGCGATTTGATTACAGCGCCACCTATTTTCCAAAAATGATAATGCATCATTTTACTGGAGTTTTACTGGCTGTTTCAATTACACTCTTCCAATAATTGCTTTTCTTACTCGTTGCATTTGGTCTGATGCTCCATGCCATGCTTAGCTCCTCGCTGTGGAACTTTTATTAACGATTTTCAGCCATTTCAATTACAATCATGCAATTATTAATTTCATTATTCATTGTTGCATTTGGTCTGCTTAGCTCCTGAGGTTGCCGCTGGAATGCTTGGCCCCGTGATTGCTGCTTGCAGCTATATTTATTATTATTATTATTCTTCCGACTGGGCGTCTATGGCAGCCCATAGAACCGAATGCGGGAAAGTTGTAATGGTTTGACATTCTGATAGAGGACAGTGCCAACATTAAGTACACCAATTTTGGTGTGTCTAAGTCAATCCCTCTAGCGCCACCAACTGTCCAAAATTTCACTTTAATTTTGTTGATAACTTTTTAACCCTAAGGCCAATCAACGAAATTCTTTTTTCCTCTGATTTCTGAGCTCATGCCGATTCGATTGCACCCTACGAAGTTATTTCCGTCATAGAAATATGACCGCCATTTTGAATTTCTTTAAAAACCTACTTTTTCGAACTCGTCCTAGACGGTTTGTCCGATTCACACGAAAATTAAACCATATCATCCTCAGGCAGTGCTGACCAAAAGTTATGCAAATCAAATTGATTCGTCAAACCGTTTTCGATAAACGCTCTAACAAATTTTATGTAGTGCTTACAAAAACAGTCGTAAGGCTGTATCTCGGCAACGACTTATCCTATTCAGACCAAACTTGGTACATGTCATAACAAGCATGACCTGAGGCAACATGCTGTGATTGGGCGCAGCGCCACCTACTGATCCGGAGATATGAAAAACTGCTATTTTTGCTTATAACTTCTGAACAGTTTGTCCAAAAATCATAACATCGGTCTTGTTAGATTCAGGGCAACATGCCGAGTCGACTGATATCCAATTTGACCATTTCGGCCATTTTGACTGTCGGCCATTTTGAATTTTGTGCTAAAATGCTGTATTTTCTGAACACATCAACGGATTGTTACGAAACATGGTATGGGTCATCAGCACAATGTCCTGAAGAAGTATGAGAAGTTTCGAAACAGCGCCACCTAGTGGTGATCTTCTATTTTTAAATGCTTATAACTTTGGGTGTGGTCGACGTATTTTCTCCAGACTCATCAAATTGGACTCCTGAAACCTTACAGAGTCCTACAATACCAAACATGCTAGGTTTTGCCTTACGGTTTGTGTAGCGTTGTGATTTAGCGCTTAAAAAACATTTGGCTATATCTTCGAAACCGCTTGTCTGATTGAGACGAAACCACCGTCAGAAGTTCGGAAACATAGGTCGATAGCTATACACCAATGCCCAAATGCAAAAATATTGATAGTAAGGGGTAGTAATATTCAATCAAAGTCAAGAGTCAGTCAATTTTTACGTGTTTTTTCATGTAAATGTCTATAACTCTGAAGTGAATTGAGATATTTTCACCAAAATTGACACGCATATGTATGGGCTCACTCTGATGACACATAAAAGAAATGGTGGGACTGAGCCTCTTGGTGGCGCTATAATAGAACAAAACATGAAATTCCCATTGACTTCAATACAGTTTTGTGAAATAAAAGGCTATACTAAACAAATGCATTGGTGTTATATTCCACAACTCAGAATGTGCCAACAACATCATCCCCTGAAGGTACTCAAAATATTTTGAAACAGAGCCACCTAGTGGTCAAAAGTTATAACTCAATTTACATAAAGGCTAATAACTTTTGAAAAGATCTGGCTATTGACATGACGCTGATCTTAATAGATTCCTTGGGTCAAGCCGAGAACATAGATATCAAGTTTTCCTTATTTGGCTGAACTTCCTGTCCGCCATTTTGATTAATGTTGAAAACCTACTTTTTCGAACTCCTCCTAGACCGTTAATCAGATTTTCACCAAATTGGACGTGGATCATCTTCAGACTATGCTGGCAAAATGTTATGGATTTCATGTCGATATACGAAACGGTTCTCATTTAGCGCATCAACGAATTTGCTGGAATGGTGCCAAAATGCATTTGAGGCTGTATCTCTGCAAAGCTTTGACATATTTGCACCAAACTTTGTATGTGTCATCGACACCTCACACTGACCGTTCCAAACTAATTTGGTAACAGCACCACCTATTGGTTACACGTGATAAGCGAATAAATCCTATTACTAGTTGTTGTGTTGATTGTTTTCAAGCCATTTTGCCTAAAATAATCTTAAAACTGTCTTAATTACTCATTCCTGCCGTTCGTCTGAAGCTTGCTTCTGTAGTGCTTGGCCCCGTTATTGCTGCTTGCAGCTATATTTATTATTATTATTCTTCTTCCACCCCAAGTCTATGGTAGCCCATAGAACCGATTGCGGGAAAGTTGTATAATTTGGCACACTAATAGAGGACTGTCTGAACATTAACCGTAGCAAATTTGAAGTCTCTAACTCAAACTCTCTAGCGCCACCAATTGTCTAAACTTTCAAAAACTTGATGCTAATAACTCTTGAACCGTAAGCCACAAAATGAAAATTCTTTTTTCCTGTGATTCCTTGGCTCATGCCGAGTCGAATGGACACCGAAATTCAAAAATCGCAAGGCTTAGTTTTTTCGCTATCGTCAATTGTTCGTAAAACCTACTTTTTCGAACTCGTCCTAGGCCGTTGCACCGATTGTCACGAAAATTGAATCAGATAATCTTCAGACCATGCTGGCAAAAAGTTATGGAATTCAAGTTGATTTCTCAAACCGTTTCCGAATAGCTCATGAACGAATTCTTCGAAAAGCACGCAAACGTGAACGTGAGGCTATATCTCCGCAACGGTTTGGCCTATTGAGACCAATCTTGGTGGGTCTTATAACAACCATTCCCTGGTACTACCTGCAGTGTTTCGGCGCTGTGCCCCCTAGTGGTCAGGAGATATGAAAAATGCATGTTTTTGCTCATAACTTCTGAACGGTTTTGCCAAAAATCACAAAAGTGGTGTCTTTAGATTCAGTGCATCATTCCGAGTCGAATGATACCGAATTTTCCCAATTCGGCCATTTTGGGCGTCGGCCATTTTGGATTTAGTTGTAAATTGCTGTATCTTAAGAATGAAGTTCCGTATCGTTTCGCAAATAATTACAAAAATGTCCGGCTCCATGCCCTGAATGTACACAAAAAAATTGGGGGCAGCGCCACCTTGTGGTCAATAGTTATAACGATTTTTTCGAAAAATGCTAATAACTTTTGCATACATTAGCCTATTGTAACAAAGCTGATGTTGATAGATTCCTTGGGTCATGCCGAGAACACCGATACCCCATTTGTCAATTTTGGCAAAATTTCCTGTCCGCCATTTTGATTCATGTTGAAAACCTACTTTTTCGAACTCCTCCTAGACCGTTGCTCAGATTTTCACCAAATTTGATTTGGATCATCTTCAGACCATGCTGGCAAAAAGTTATGGAATTTGTGTCGATACACGTAACCGTTTTCAATTAGCGTACCAACGAATTTGCTGGAAAGATGCCAAACTGCATCTGTGGCTGTATCTCTGCAAAGGTTGGAGATATTTACACAAAACTAAATATGTGACATTGTCACATCACATTGACCACGCCACATCATTTTGGTCACAGCGCCACCTATTGGTCAAGAGTAATAAACCAATCAATAACCGCTAATTATTACATTTCCAATAATGCTAATAACTTTTGATTGCATTAGCCTATTATCATGAAACATGTCTCAAAATGTTCCTTGGGACATGCCGACAACATACATACCAATTATGTCATATTAAGCAAAACTTCCTGTCCGCCATTTTGATTCATGTTGAAAACCTTTTTTTTTAAACTCATCCTCAACCGTTTGTCCGATTTTCACCAAAATTGAATCAGATCATCTTCAGACCTTGCTGACAAAAAGTTATGGATTTCGTGTCAATAGACGAAACCGTTTTTGTACAGCGCTGCTTCAGATGTCAGGCATCTTCACAAAATGAGTCTGAGGCTATATCTCTGCAAAGCCCATTAGTGGTCTTCCAGTGACATCTAGTGGTCGTAAATGCAATTTATCATACAACACTGTCTCTTTAACCTTTATAACTGTTATATGTTGTCTTAATTTCATTCCAAAGAAGCATACGCAATTTATGTATAATTTCACAGTCTAGATAATAGTACTGCACTGATTTTAAATAACCTAGATATGGTTGACAGTAAAAGAATAGAACAGAATTACAGACACACACAAACATGAAATGTTTAAACTAGTATATTAATACTCAATAAGCATGCTTAAACCCACACACAGATGCACACATTTTGTTATATATATAGATAATTAAAATAAATGATGGGTGATAAAACCTATTGCAAGTCTTCTGTTTTTATGGGCTTCTATGTCATTTTTCAGGTTTCATTGCAATCATAATCTGGCATAATTATAAACATTAGATATATCTGTATGAATAAATTGGTAAACTTTGACTCAATGTGATCTGAAATGCTTGAACAGTAATATTAAATAATAGTAATATACATTTTTTCTAGATGAATCCCTCAACAAGCCCATAAACTGTAATGTTTTAGTCTTTAGTGAGCTCATTAGTGGTCTTCCGGTGACATCTAGTGGTTATAATTGCAATTTTTTATTCAACACTGGGTTTTGAAGCTTTATAAATATTACAGTGTTCTTTTTTACATAATCTCTGTTAAATTTTGCATGATTGTTTAGAAAAAATACAGATCTAATGCATGTGTGATTATATTACCCCTTTTTTTTTGCAGTTTAATGCCATTCACAACAGAAATCTTTTGTTTTTTAGGCCATTTTAACTGTTATAGCACCAGCTATTTTCTGATCTTAATGAAACTTTGCATGCTTGGTGGGTCATCTTTCACATGTTATAACCAAGTTTCATAAAGTTTTGAGTTTTTGTTTCAGTTTTATAGGCTTTAGGTTACATGTGGCCACGGCCCTTTCCTAAATGACCTCTTATAGCTAACCAAAGGACAAAATGCAACATATTTTTGAAAATGATTGATCTAGAGAGTCCAGAGAATATTATTGCAGTGGTTTGATCAAGACTGAACAAAAAACCAGGTGACCCAAAACATTCAAATTCGTGGACCAATTTTACGAAAAAGGCTATAACTCGGGAACAAAATGAGATATCTTCACCAAACTCAGAACTCATATGCATGAACAAAAACTTTAGTCAAATTATTATTTTTTTTTCCATATCTGCCACTTGGTGGCGCTACAGGATGAAAAAAAAATCAAATGGCTATAACTAAGCAACCGTTGATCCAATCAACTTGAAAATTGATATGGCCCAATGTGGCACAAGTGCTCTATGAGGAATTTCACTTATCTTAGAAAACATGGCCGCCATTGGCCAAACAACTTTAAGCACCTATTTGACAAGGTTAATGGAAGTCGATCGGAACGAAACTCGGTGGGCATGTTCGACTCATTGCCCTAAAGGTCTGTAAGTATTTTGAAAGAAATTGCCCACAACATTGTCACCTCCCACAGAACACAACAGAGCGATTTGATTACAGCGCCACCTATTTTCCAAAAATAATAATGCATCATTTTACTGGAGTTTTACTGGCTGTTTCAATTACACTCTTCCAATAATTGCTTTTCTTACTCGTTGCATTTGGTCTGATGCTCCATGCCATGCTTAGCTCCTCGCTGTGGAACTTTTATTAACGATTTTCAGCCATTTCAATTACAATCATGCAATTATTGATTTCATTATTCATTGTTGCATTTGGTCTGCTTAGCTCCTGATGTTGCCGCTGGAATGCTTGGCCCCGTGATTGCTGCTTGCAGCTATATTTATTATTATTCTTCTTCTTCCACCCCAAGTCTATGGTAGCCCATAGAACCGATTGCGGGAAAGTTGTATAATTTGGCACACTAATAGAGGACTGTCTGAACATTAACCGTAGCAAATTTGAAGTCTCTAACTCAAACTCTCTAGCGCCACCAATTGTCTAAACTTTCAAAAACTTGATGCTAATAACTCTTGAACCGTAAGCCACAAAATGAAAATTCTTTTTTCCTGTGATTCCTTGGCTCATGCCGAGTCGAATGGACACCGAAATTCAAAAATCGCAAGGCTTAGTTTTTTCGCTATCGTCAATTGTTCGTTAAACCTACTTTTTCGAACTCGTCCTAGGCCGTTGCACAGATTGTCACGAAAATTGAATCAGATAATCTTCAGACCATGCTGGCAAAAAGTTATGGAATTCAAGTTGATTTCTCAAACCGTTTCCGAATAGCTCATGAACGAATTCTTCGAAAAGCACGCAAACGTGAACGTGAGGCTATATCTCCGCAACGGTTTGGCCTATTGAGACCAATCTTGGTGGGTCTTATAACAACCATTCCCTGGGACTACCTGCAGTGTTTCGGCGCTGTGCCCCCTAGTGGTCAGGAGATATGAAAAATGCATGTTTTTGCTCATAACTTCTGAACGGTTTTGCCAAAAATCACAAAAGTGGTGTCTTTAGATTCAGTGCATCATTCCGAGTCGAATGATACCGAATTTTCCCAATTCGGCCATTTTGGGCGTCGGCCATTTTGAATTGAGTTGTAAATTGCTGTATCTTAAGAATGAAGTTCCGTATCATTTCGCAAATAATTACAAAAATGTCCGGCTCCATGCCCTGAATGTACACAAAAAAATTGGGGGCAGCGCCACCTTGTGGTCAATAGTTATAACGATTTTTCGAAAAATGCTAATAACTTTTGCATACATTAGCCTATTGTAACAAAACTGATGTTGATAGATTCCTTGGGTCATGCCGAGAACACCGATACCCCATTTGTCAATTTTGGCAAAATTTCCTGTCCGCCATTTTGATTCATGTTGAAAACCTACTTTTTCGAACTCCTCCTAGACCGTTGCTCAGATTTTCACCAAATTTGATTTGGATCATCTTCAGACCATGCTGGCAAAAAGTTATGGAATTTGTGTCGATACACGTAACCGTTTTCAATTAGCGTACCAACGAATTTGCTGGAAAGATGCCAAACTGCATCTGAGGCTGTATCTCTGCAAAGGTTGGAGATATTTACACAAAACTTAATATGTGACATTGTCACATCACATTGACCACGCCACATCATTTTGGTCACAGCGCCACCTATTGGTCAAGAGTAATAAACCAATCAATAACCGCTAATTATTACATTTCCAATAATGCTAATAACTTTTGATTGCATTAGCCTATTATCATGAAACATGTCTCAAAATGTTCCTTGGGACATGCAGACAACATACATACCAATTATGTCATATTAAGCAAAACTTCCTGTCCGCCATTTTGATTCATGTTGAAAAACTTTTTTTTTAAACTCATCCTCAACCGTTTGTCTGATTTTCACCAAAATTGAATCAGATCATCTTCAGACCGTGCTGACAAAAAGTTATGGATTTCGTGTCAATAGACGAAACCGTTTTTGTACAGCGCTGCTTCAGATGTCAGGCATCTTCACAAAATGAGTCTGAGGCTATATCTCTGCAAAGCCCATTAGTGGTCTTCCAGTGACATCTAGTGGTCGTAAATGCAATTTATCACACAACACTGTCTCTTTAACCTTTATAACTGTTATATGTTGTCTTAATTTCATTCCAAAGAAGCATACGCAATTTATGTATAATTTCACAGTCTAGATAATAGTACTGCACTGATTTTAAATAACCTAGATATGGCTGACAGTAAAAGAATAGAACAGAATTACAGACACACACAAACATGAAATGTTTAAACTAGTATATTAATACTCAATAAGCATGCTTAAACCCACACACAGATGCACACATTTTGTTATATATATAGATAATTAAAATAAATGATGGGTGATAAAACCTATTGCAAGTCTTCTGTTTTTATGGGCTTCTATGTCATTTTTCAGGTTTCATTGCAATCATAATCTGGCATAATTATAAACATTAGATATATCTGTATGAATAAATTGGTAAACTTTGACTCAATGTGATCTGAAATGCTTGAACAGTAATATTAAATAATAGTAATATACATTTTTTCTAGATGAATCCCTCAACAAGCCCATAAACTGTAATGTTTTAGTCTTTACTGAGCTCATTAGTGGTCTTCCGGTGACATCTAGTGGTTATAATTGCAATTTTTTATTCAACACTGGGTTTTGAAGCTTTATAAATATTACAGTGTTCTTTTTTACCTAATATCTGTTAAATTTTGCATGATTGTTTAGAAAAAATACAGATCTAATGCATGTGTGATTATATTACCCCCTTTTTTTTTTTGCAGTTTAATGCCATTCACAACAGAAATCTTTTGTTTTTTAGGCCTGTTTAAATGTTATCTAACCAAAGGACAAAATACAACATATTTTTTCAAAGATATTGATCTAGAGAGTCCTGAGAATATTACTGCAGTGGTTTGATCAAGACTGAACAAAAAACCAGGTGACCCAAAACATTCAAATTCGCGGACCAATTTTATGAAAAAGGCTATAACTCGGGAACAAAATGAGATATCTTCACCAAACTCAGAACTCATATGCATGAACAAAAACTTTAGTCAAATTATTATTTTTTCCATATCTGCCACTTGGTGGCGCTACAGGATGAAAAAAAAACTAAAATGGCTATAACTAAGCAACCGCTGATCCAATCAACTTGAAAATTGGTATGGCCCAATGTGGCATAAGTGCTCTATGAGGAATTTCACTTATCTTAAAAAACATGGCCGCCATTGGCCAAACAACTTTAAGCATCTATTTGACAAGGTTAATGGAAGTCGATCGGAACGAAACTCGGTGGGCATGTTCGACTCATTGCCCTAAAGGTCTGTAAGTATTTTGAAAGAAATTGCCCACAACATTGTCACCTCCCACAGAACACAACAAAGCGATTTGATTACAGCGCCAACTATTTTCCAAAAATGATAATGCGTCATTTTACTGGAGTTTTACTGGCTGTTTCAATTACACTCTTCCAATAATTGCTTTTCTTACTCATTGCATTTGGTCTGATGCTCCATGCCATGCTTAGCTCCTCGCTGTGGAACTTTTATTAACGATTTTCAGCCATTTCAATTACAATCATGCAATTATTAATTTCATTATTCATTGTTGCATTTGGTCTGATGCTACATATGCTTAGCTCCTGATGTTGCCGCTGGAATGCTTGGCCCCGTGATTGCTGCTTGCAGCTATATTTAGGGGCCAAGCACCGAAGGTGCGAAGGCACCTATTGTGTTTGTTGGCGTTATTATTATTATTCTTCTTCTTCCACCCCAAGTCTATGGTAGCCCATAGAACCGATTGCGGGAAAGTTGTATAATTTGGCACACTAATAGAGGACTGTCTGAACATTAACCGTAGCAAATTTGAAGTCTCTAACTCAAACTCTCTAGCGCCACCAATTGTCTAAACTTTCAAAAACTTGATGCTAATAACTCTTGAACCGTAAGCCACAAAATGAAAATTCTTTTTTCCTGTGATTCCTTGGCTCATGCCGAGTCGAATGGACACCGAAATTCAAAAATCGCAAGGCTTAGTTTTTTCGCTATCGTCAATTGTTCGTAAAACCTACTTTTTCGAACTCGTCCTAGGCCGTTGCACCGATTGTCACGAAAATTGAATCAGATAATCTTCAGACCATGCTGGCAAAAAGTTATGGAATTCAAGTTGATTTCTCAAACCGTTTCCGAATAGCTCATGAACGAATTCTTCGAAAAGCACGCAAACGTGAACGTGAGGCTATATCTCCGCAACGGTTTGGTCTATTGAGACCAATCTTGGTGGGTCTTATAACAACCATTCCCTGGGACTACCTGCAGTGTTTCGGCGCTGTGCCCCCTAGTGGTCAGGAGATATGAAAAATGCATGTTTTTGCTCATAACTTCTGAACGGTTTTGCCAAAAATCACAAAAGTGGTGTCTTTAGATTCAGTGCATCATTCCGAGTCGAATGATACCGAATTTTCCCAATTCGGCCATTTTGGGCGTCGGCCATTTTGAATTTAGATGTAAATTGCTGTATCTTAAGAATGAAGTTCCGTGTCGTTTCGCAAATAATTACAAAAATGTCCGGCTCCATGCCCTGAATGTACACAAAAAAATTGGGGGCAGCGCCACCTTGTGGTCAATAGTTATAACGATTTTTCGAAAAATGCTAATAACTTTTGCATACATTAGCCTATTGTAACAAAACTGATGTTGATAGATTCCTTGGGTCATGCCGAGAACACCGATACCCCATTTGTCAATTTTGGCAAAATTTCCTGTCCGCCATTTTGATTCATGTTGAAAACCTACTTTTTCGAACTCCTCCTAGACCGTTGCTCAGATTTTCACCAAATTTGATTTGGATCATCTTCAGACCATGCTGGCAAAAAGTTATGGAATTTGTGTCGATACACGTAACCGTTTTCAATTAGCATACCAACGAATTTGCTGGAAAGATGCCAAACTGCATCTGAGGCTGTATCTCTGCAAAGGTTGGAGATATTTACACAAAACTTAATATGTGACATTGTCACATCACATTGACCACGCCACATCATTTTGGTCACAGCGCCACCTATTGGTCAAGAGTAATAAACCAATCAATAACCGCTAATTATTACATTTCCAATAATGCTAATAACTTTTGATTGCATTAGCCTATTATCATGAAACATGTCTCAAAATGTTCCTTGGGACATGCCGACAACATACATACCAATTATGTCATATTAAGCAAAACTTCCTGTCCGCCATTTTGATTCATGTTGAAAACCTTTTTTTTTAAACTCATCCTCAACCGTTTGTCTGATTTTCACCAAAATTGAATCAGATCATCTTCAGACCGTGCTGACAAAAAGTTATGGATTTCGTGTCAATAGACGAAACCGTTTTTGTACAGCGCTGCTTCAGATGTCAGGCATCTTCACAAAATGAGTCTGAGGCTATATCTCTGCAAAGCCCATTAGTGGTCTTCCAGTGACATCTAGTGGTCGTAAATGCAATTTATCATACAACACTGTCTCTTTAACCTTTATAACTGTTATATGTTGTCTTAATTTCATTCCAAAGAAGCATACGCAATTTATGTATAATTTCACAGTCTAGATAATAGTACTGCACTGATTTTAAATAACCTAGATATGGCTGACAGTAAAAGAATAGAACAGAATTACAGACACACACAAACATGAAATGTTTAAACTAGTATATTAATACTCAATAAGCATGCTTAAACCCACACACAGATGCACACATTTTGTTATATATATAGATAATTAAAATAAATGATGGGTGATAAAACCTATTGCAAGTCTTCTGTTTTATGGGCTTCTATGTCATTTTTCAGGTTTCATTGCAATCATAATCTGGCATAATTATAAACATTAGATATATCTGTATGAATAAATTGGTAAACTTTGACTCAATGTGATCTGAAATGCTTGAACAGTAATATTAAATAATAGTAATATACATTTTTTCTAGATGAATCCCTCAACAAGCCCATAAACTGTAATGTTTTAGTCTTTAGTGAGCTCATTAGTGGTCTTCCGGTGACATCTAGTGGTTATAATTGCAATTTTTTATTCAACACTGGGTTTTGAAGCTTTATAAATATTACAGTGTTCTTTTTTACCTAATATCTGTTAAATTTTGCATGATTGTTTAGAAAAAATACAGATCTAATGCATGTGTGATTATATTACCCCTTTTTTTTTTGCACTTTAATGCCATTCACAACAGAAATCTTTAGTTTTTAGGCCATTTTAACTGTTATAGCACCAGCTATTTTCTGATCTTAATGAAACTTTGCATGCTTGGTGGGTCATCTTTCACATGTTATAACCAAGTTTCATAAAGTTTTGAGTTTTTGTTTCAGTTTTATAGGCTTTAGGTTACATGTGGCCACGGCCCTTTCCTAAATGACCTCTTATAGCTAACCAAAGGACAAAATGCAACATATTTTTGAAAATTATTGATCTAGAGAGTCCAGAGAATATTATTGCAGTGGTTTGATCAAGACTGAACAAAAAACCAGGTGACCCAAAACATTCAAATTCGTGGACCAATTTTACGAAAAAAGGCTATAACTCGGGAACAAAATGAGATTTCTTCACCAAACTCAGAACTCATATGCATGAACAAAAACTTTAGTCAAATTATTTTTTTTTTCCATATCTGCCACTTGGTGGCGCTACAGGATGAAAAAAAATCAAATGGCTATAACTAAGCAACCGTTGATCCAATCAACTTGAAAATTGATATGGCCCAATGTGGCACAAGTGCTCTATGAGGAATTTCACTTATCTTAAAAAACATGGCCGCCATTGGCCAAACAACTTTAAGCACCTATTTGACAAGGTTAATGGAAGTCGATCGGAACGAATCTCGGTGGGCATGTTCGACTCATTGCCCTAAAGGTCTGTAAGTATTTTGAAAGAAATTGCCCACAACATTGTCACCTCCCACAGAACACAACAAAGCGATTTGATTACAGCGCCACCTATTTTCCAAAAATGATAATGCATCATTTTACTGGAGTTTTACTGGCTGTTTCAATTACACTCTTCCAATAATTGCTTTTCTTACTCGTTGCATTTGGTCTGATGCTCCATGCCATGCTTAGCTCCTCGCTGTGGAACTTTTATTAACGATTTTCAGCCATTTCAATTACAATCATGCAATTATTAATTTCATTATTCATTGTTGCATTTGGTCTGATGCTACATATGCTTAGCTCCTGATGTTGCCGCTGGAATGCTTGGCCCCGTGATTGCTGCTTGCAGCTATATTTATTATTATTATTCTTCTTCTTCCACCCCAAGTCTATGGTAGCCCATAGAACCGATTGCGGGAAAGTTGTATAATTTGGCACACTAATAGAGGACTGTCTGAACATTAACCGTAGCAAATTTGAAGTCTCTAACTCAAACTCTCTAGCGCCACCAATTGTCTAAACTTTCAAAAACTTGATGCTAATAACTCTTGAACCGTAAGCCACAAAATGAAAATTCTTTTTTCCTGTGATTCCTTGGCTCATGCCGAGTCGAATGGACACCGAAATTCAAAAATCGCAAGGCTTAGTTTTTTCGCTATCGTCAATTGTTCGTAAAACCTACTTTTTCGAACTCGTCCTAGGCCGTTGCACCGATTGTCACGAAAATTGAATCAGATAATCTTCAGACCATGCTGGCAAAAAGTTATGGAATTCAAGTTGATTTCTCAAAGCGTTTCCGAATAGCTCATGAACGAATTCTTCGAAAAGCACGCAAACGTGAACGTGAGGCTATATCTCCGCAACGGTTTGGCCTATTGAGACCAATCTTGGTGGGTCTTATAACAACCATTCCCTGGTACTACCTGCAGTGTTTCGGCGCTGTGCCCCCTAGTGGTCAGGAGATATGAAAAATGCATGTTTTTGCTCATAACTTCTGAACGGTTTTGCCAAAAATCACAAAAGTGGTGTCTTTAGATTCAGTGCATCATTCCGAGTCGAATGATACCGAATTTTCCCAATTCGGCCATTTTGGGCGTCGGCCATTTTGGATTTAGTTGTAAATTGCTGTATCTTAAGAATGAAGTTCAGTATCGTTTCGCAAATAATTACAAAAATGTCCGGCTCCATGCCCTGAATGTACACAAAAAAATTGGGGGCAGCGCCACCTTGTGGTCAATAGTTATAACGATTTTTTCGAAAAATGCTAATAACTTTTGCATACATTAACCTATTGTAACAAAGCTGATGTTGATAGATTCCTTGGGTCATGCCGAGAACACCGATACCCCATTTGTCAATTTTGGCAAAATTTCCTGTACGCCATTTTGATTCATGTTGAAAACCTACTTTTTCGAACTCCTCCTAGACCGTTGCTCAGATTTTCACCAAATTTGATTTGGATCATCTTCAGACCATGCTGGCAAAAAGTTATGGAATTTGTGTCGATACACGTAACCGTTTTCAATTAGCGTACCAACGAATTTGCTGGAAAGATGCCAAACTGCATCTGAGGCTGTATCTCTGCAAAGGTTGGAGATATTTACACAAAACTTAATATGTGACATTGTCACATCACATTGACCACGCCACATCATTTTGGTCACAGCGCCACCTATTGGTCAAGAGTAATAAACCAATCAATAACCGCTAATTATTACATTTCCAATAATGCTAATAACTTTTGATTGCATTAGCCTATTATCATGAAACATGTCTCAAAATGTTCCTTGGGACATGCCGACAACATACATACCAATTATGTCATATTAAGCAAAACTTCCTGTCCGCCATTTTGATTCATGTTGAAAACTTTTTTTTTAAACCCATCCTCAACCGTTTGTCTGATTTTCACCAAAATTGAATCAGATCATCTTCAGACCGTGCTGACAAAAAGTTATGGATTTCGTGTCAATAGACGAAACCGTTTTTGTACAGCGCTGCTTCAGATGTCAGGCATCTTCACAAAATGAGTCTGAGGCTATATCTCTGCAAAGCTTTGTTGTAATTAAGCCAAACTTGTGTGTGCCATTGTCTAACATGGAGAATAGGCTCACAGACACTCACACACAGAAATGAAATGGTTCAACTATTATATGAATAATCAATAAGCATGATTACACACACACACACACACACACACACACACAGAGAAGTACATGCCCACACATTTTGTTGTATGTAGATATTTGAAATAAATTATAGGTGACACACAACTCACAGAAAGACTTCTTTTCTTACATTTCTATGTCAGGTTTCATTGCATTCATATTCTGACATAATAGTAAACATTTGATATACATGTATGAATAAATTGTTGAACTTTCACTCAATGTGATCTTAAATGCTTGAACAGTAATATTAAATAATAGTAATATATATTTTTCTAGATGAATCAATCATCGAGACAATGAACTGTAATGTTTTAGTCTTTAGTGAGCCCATTAGTGGTCTTCCAGTGACATCTAGTGGTCGTAAATGCAATTTATCATACAACACTGTCTCTTTAACCTTTATAACTGTTATATGTTGTCTTAATTTCATTCCAAAGAAGCATACGCAATTTATGTATAATTTCACAGTCTAGATAATAGTACTGCACTGATTTTAAATAACCTAGATATGGCTGACAGTAAAAGAATAGAACAGAATTACAGACACACACAAACATGAAATGTTTAAACTACTATATTAATACTCAATAAGCATGCTTAAACCCACACACAGATGCACACATTTTGTTATATATATAGATAATTAAAATAAATGATGGGTGATAAAACCTATTGCAAGTCTTCTGTTTTTATGGGCTTCTATGTCATTTTTCAGGTTTCATTGCAATCATAATCTGGCATAATTATAAACATTAGATATATCTGTATGAATAAATTGGTAAACTTTGACTCAATGTGATCTGAAATGCTTGAACAGTAATATTAAATAATAGTAATATACATTTTTTCTAGATGAATCCCTCAACAAGCCCATAAACTGTAATGTTTTAGTCTTTAGTGAGCTCATTAGTGGTCTTCCGGTGACATCTAGTGGTTATAATTGCAATTTTTTATTCAACACTGGGTTTTGAAGCTTTATAAATATTACAGTGTTCTTTTTTACCTAATCTCTGTTAAATATTGCATGATTGTTTAGAAAAAATACAGATCTAATGCATGTGCGATTATATTACCCCTTTTTTTTTTTGCAGTTTAATGCCATTCACAACAGAAATCTTTTGTTTTCTAGGTCTGTTTAAATGTTATCTAACCAAAGGACAAAATACAACATATTTTTTCAAAGTTATTGATCTAGAGAGTCCTGAGAATATTACTGCAGTGGTTTGATCAAGACTGAACAAAAAACCAGGTGACCCAAAACATTCAAATTCGTGGACCAATTTTATGAAAAAGGCTATAACTCGGGAACAAAATGAGATATCTTCACCAAACTCAGAACTCATATGCATGAACAAAAACTTTAGTCAAATTATTATTTTTTTTCCATATCTGCCACTTAGTGGCGCTACAGGATGAAAAAAAATCAAATGGCTATAACTAAGCAACCGCTGATCCAATCAACTTGAAAATTGATATGGCCCAATGTGGCACAGGTGCTCTATGAGGAATTTCACTTATCTTAAAAAACATGGCCGCCATTGGCCAAACAACTTTAAGCACCTATTTGACAAGGTTAATGGAAGTCGATCGGAACGAAACTCGGTGGGCATGTTCGACTCATTGCCCTAAAGGTCTGTAAGTATTTTGAAAGAAATTGCCCACAACATTGTCACCTCCCACAGAACACAACAAAGCGATTTGATTACAGCGCCAACTATTTTCCAAAAATGATAATGCATCATTTTACTGGAGTTTTACTGGCTGTTTCAATTACACTCTTCCAATAATTGCTTTTCTTACTCGTTGCATTTGGTCTGATGCTCCATGCCATGCTTAGCTCCTCGCTGTGGAACTTTTATTAACGATTTCAGCCATTTCAATTACAATCATGCAATTATTAATTTCATTATTCATTGTTGCATTTGGTCTGCCTAGCTCCTGATGTTGCCGCTGGAATGCTTGGCCCCGTGATTGCTGCTTGCAGCTATATTTAGGGGCCAAGCACCGAAGGTGCGAAGGCACCTATTGTGTTTGTTGGCGTTATTAGGGGCCAAGCACCGAAGGTGCGTAGGCACCTATTGTTTTCGTTGGCGTTATTATTATTCTTCTTCTTCTTCTTCTTCCGCCGCAAGTCTATGGCAGCCCATAGAACCGTTTGCGGGAAAGTTGTATAATTTGGCACACTGATAGAGGACAGTCCCAACATTAACTATAGCAAATTTGAAGCCTCTAACTCCTACTCTCTAGCGCCACCACTTGTCCAAACTTTCAATGTTTATATGCTAATAACTTTTGAACCGTAAGCCAGAAAATGGAAATTCTTTTTTCCTCTGAATCCTTGGCTCAGGCCAAGTCGAATGAACCCTAAAATTCAAAAATCGCAAGGTTTAGTTTTTTCGCTATTTTCAATTATTCGAAAAACCTACTTTTTCGAACTCGTCCTAGACGGTTAGTCCGATTGCCACGAAAATTGGCTCAGATCATCTTCAGACCATGCTGGCAAAAAGTTATGGAATTCAAGTTGATTCGTCCAACTGTTGTCGAATGACACGTAAACAAATTTGACGAAAAGCACGCAAACATGCACGTGAGGCTATATCCCGGCAACGGTTTGTCATATTGAGACCAAACTTGGCGTGTGTTATAACAAGCATGAACTGAGACTACCTGCTGTGTTTCGACACAGCGCCACCTAGTGGTCAGGAGATATGAAAAATGCATATTTTGGCTTATAACTACTGAATGGTTTGGCCAAAAATCACACAACTGGTCTCTTTAGATTCAGTGAGTCATGTCGAGTCGAATGATATCCAATTTTCCTGTGTCGGCCATTTTAGGCGTCGGCCATTTTGAATTATGTTTCAAAATGCTGTATTTTTTGAACGCAGCATCGTATCGTTTCGCAAATAATTACAAAAATATTCGGCTCCATGCCCTGAAGGTACTCAAAAAGTTTGGTGGCAGCGCCACCTTGTGGCCAATAGTTATAATGAAATATCACATAAACGCTAATAACTTTTGAATAAATTAGTCTATTAAAATTAAAATGGTCTCGCTATATTCTGTGGGTCATGTCGAGAGTATTGATACCAATAATGTGAAAATTGGCCTTACTTCCTGTCCGCCATTTTGCTTAATGTTGAAAACCTACTTTTTCGAACTCCTCCTAGACCGTTAGCCCAATTTTCACCAAATTTGACGTGAATCATCTTCAGACCATGCTGGCAAAAAGTTATGGATTTTGTGTCGATATACGTAACGGTTCTCATTTAGCGCATCAACGAATTTGCTGGAAGGGTGCCAAAATGCATTTGAGGCTGTATCTCTGCAACACTTTGACATATTTGCACCAAACTTTGTATGTGTCATCGCCACCTCACATTGACCATGCCACATAAATTTGGTAACAGCGCCACCTATTGGTCAAGAGTAATAAACCATTCATTAACCATGAGTAATTACACTTTTTAAAATGCTAATAACTTTTTAGTCCATTAGCCTATTGCAACGAAACTGGGCTCAAAATATTCCCTGGCTTATGCCGATAACATAGATACCAAATATGCCAGTGTTTACTGAAGTTCCGGTCCACCATTTTGATTTATGTGGAAAACCTACTTTTTCGAACTCCTCATGAACCGTATGTCCAATTTTCACCAAATTCGAATCAGATGATCTTCAGACTATGTTGAAACAAAGTTATGGATTTTGTGTCGATAGACAAAACCGTTTTCGCATACCAAAGCGACGAAGTTGAAACACAATGACAAAATGACACTTGAGGCTGCATCTCTGGAATGCTGTGGCATATTAACACCAAACTTTGTGTGTGTCATTGAAAAGTCAAACAGAGTACACCAAATTGATTTCATAACAGTGCCACCTATTGGTCAAACTTTATAAGCCAAGTAATCATGCTACTAGAGGTGGTATTATGATTTTTTTTTTGCCATTTCAATTACAATAATTCTAAAATTACTGTTATTGCTCATTAATGTATTTGGTGTGATGCTTCATGCCATGCTTAGCTCCTACATTTGCCGTTGGAGTGCTTGGCCCCGTAATTGCTGCTTGCAGCTATATTTAGGGGCCAAGCACCGAAGGTGCGTAGGCACCTATTGTTTTCGTTGGCGTTATTAGGGGCCAAGCACCGAAGGTGCGTAGGCACCTATTGTTTTCGTTGGCGTTATTATTATTATTCTTCTTCTTCTTCCGCCGCAAGTCTATGGCAGCCCATAGAACCGTTTGCGGGAAAGTTGTATAATTTGGCACACTGATAGAGGACAGTCCCAACATTAACTATAGCAAATTTGAAGCCTCTAACTCCTACTCTCTAGCGCCACCACTTGTCCAAACTTTCAATGTTTGTATGCTAATAACTTTTGAACCGTAAGCCAGAAAATGGAAATTCTTTTTTCCTCTGAATCCTTGGCTCAGGCCAAGTCGAATGAACCCTAAAATTCAAAAATCGCAAGGTTTAGTTTTTTCGCTATTTTCAATTATTCGAAAAACCTACTTTTTCGAACTCGTCCTAGACGGTTAGTCCGATTGCCACGAAAATTGGCTCAGATCATCTTCAGACCATGCTGGCAAAAAGTTATGGAATTCAAGTTGATTCGTCCAACTGTTGTCGAATGACACGTAAACAAATTTGACGAAAAGCACGCAAACATGCACGTGAGGCTATATCCCGGCAACGGTTTGTCATATTGAGACCAAACTTGGCGTGTGTTATAACAAGCATGAACTGAGACTACCTGCAGTGTTTCGACACAGCGCCACCTAGTGGTCAGGAGATATGAAAAATGCATATTTTGGCTTATAACTACTGAATGGTTTGGCCAAAAATCACACAACTGGTCTCTTTAGATTCAGTGAGTCATGTCGAGTCAAATGATATCCAATTTTCCTGTGTCGGCCATTTTAGGCGTCGGCCATTTTGAATTATGATTTAAAATGCTGTATTTTTTGAACGCAGCATCGTATCGTTTCGCAAATAATTACAAAAATATTCGGCTCCATGCCCTGAAGGTACTCAAAAAGTTTGGTGGCAGCGCCACCTTGTGGCCAATAGTTATAATGAAATATCACATAAATGCTAATAACTTTTGAATAAATTAGTCTATTAAAATTAAAATGGTCTCGCTATATTCTGTGGGTCATGCCGAGAGTATTGATACCAATAATGTGAAAATTGGCCTTACTTCCTGTCCGCCATTTTGCTTAATGTTGAAAACCTACTTTTTCGAACTCCTCCTAGACCGTTAGCCCAATTTTCACCAAATTTGACGTGCATCATCTTCAGACCATGCTGGCAAAAAGTTATGGATTTTGTGTCGATATACGTAACGGTTCTCATTTAGCGCATCAACGAATTTGCTGGAAGGGTGCCAAAATGCATTTGAGGCTGTATCTCTGCAACACTTTGACATATTTGCACCAAACTTTGTATGTGTCATCGCCACCTCACACTGACCATGCCACATAAATTTGGTAACAGCGCCACCTATTGGTCAAGAGTAATAAACCATTCATTAACCATGAGTAATTACACTTTTTAAAATGCTAACAACTTTTTAGTCCATTAGCCTATTGCAACGAAACTGGGCTCAAAATATTCCCTGGCTTATGCCGATAACATAGATACCAAATATGCCAGTGTTTACTGAAGTTCCGGTCCACCATTTTGATTTATGTGGAAAACCTACTTTTTCGAACTCCTCATGAACCGTATGTCCAATTTTCACCATATTCGAATCAGATGATCTTCAGACTATGTTGACACAAAGTTATGGATTTTGTGTCGATAGACAAAACCGTTTTCGCATACCAAAGCGACGAAGTTGAAACACAATGACAAAATGACACTTGAGGCTGCATCTCTGGAATGCTGTGGCATATTAACACCAAACTGTGTGTGTGTCATTGAAAAGTCAAACAGAGTACACCAAATTGATTTCATAACAGTGCCACCTATTGGTCAAACTTTATAAGCCAAGTAATCATGCTACTAGAGGTGGTATTATGATTTTTTTTTTGCCATTTCAATTACAATAATTCCAAAATTACTGTTATTGCTCATTAATGTATTTGGTGTGATGCTTCATGCCATGCTTAGCTCCTACATTTGCCGTTGGAGTGCTTGGCCCCGTAATTGCTGCTTGCAGCTATATTTATTATTATTCTTCTTCTTCCACCCCAAGTCTATGGTAGCCCATAGAACCGATTGCGGGAAAGTTGTATAATTTGGCACACTAATAGAGGACTGTCTGAACATTAACCGTATCAAATTTGAAGTCTCTAACTCAAACTCTCTAGCGCCACCAATTGTCTAAACTTTCAAAAACTTGATGCTAATAACTCTTGAACCGTAAGCCACAAAATGAAAATTCTTTTTTCCTGTGATTCCTTGGCTCATGCCGAGTCGAATGGACACCAAAATTCAAAAATCGCAAGGCTTAGTTTTTTCGCTATCGTCAATTGTTCGTAAAACCTACTTTTTCGAACTCGTCCTAGGCCGTTGCACCGATTGTCACGAAAATTGAATCAGATAATCTTCAGACCATGCTGGCAAAAAGTTATGGAATTCAAGTTGATTTCTCAAACCGTTTCCGAATAGCTCATGAACGAATTCTTCGAAAAGCACGCAAACGTGAACGTGAGGCTATATCTCCGCAACGGTTTGGCCTATTGAGACCAATCTTGGTGGGTCTTATAACAACCATTCCCTGGGACTACCTGCAGTGTTTCGGCGCTGTGCCCCCTAGTGGTCAGGAGATATGAAAAATGCATGTTTTTGCTCATAACTTCTGAACGGTTTTTCCAAAAATCACAAAAGTGGTGTCTTTAGATTCAGTGCATCATTCCGAGTCGAATGATACCGAATTTTCCCAATTCGGCCATTTTGGGCGTCGGGCATTTTGAATTTAGTTGTAAATTGCTGTATCTTAAGAATGAAGTTCCGTATCGTTTCGCAAATAATTACAAAAATGTCCGGCTCCATGCCCTGAATGTACACAAAAAAATTGGGGGCAGCGCCACCTTGTGGTCAATAGTTATAACGATTTTTTCGAAAAATGCTAATAACTTTTGCATACATTAGCCTATTGTAACAAAGCTGATGTTGATAGATTCCTTGGGTCATGCCGAGAACACCGATACCCCATTTGTCAATTTTGGCAAAATTTCCTGTCCGCCATTTTGATTCATGTTGAAAACCTACTTTTTCGAACTCCTCCTAGACCGTTGCTCAGATTTTGACCAAATTTGATTTGGATCATCTTCAGACCATGCTGGCAAAAAGTTATGGAATTTGTGTCGATACACGTAACCGTTTTCAATTAGCGTACCAACGAATTTGCTGGAAAGATGCCAAACTGCATCTGAGGCTGTATCTCTGCAAAGGTTGGAGATATTTACACAAAACTTAATATGTGACATTGTCACATCACATTGACCACGCCACATCATTTTGGTCACAGCGCCACCTATTGGTCAAGAGTAATAAACCAATCAATAACCGCTAATTATTACATTTCCAATAATGCTAATAACTTTTGATTGCATTAGCCTATTATCATGAAACATGTCTCAAAATGTTCCTTGGGACATGCCGACAACATACATACCAATTATGTCATATTAAGCAAAACTTCCTGTCCGCCATTTTGATTCATGTTGAAAACCTTTTTTTTTAAACTCATCCTCAACCGTTTGTCTGATTTTCACCAAAATTGAATCAGATCATCTTCAGACCGTGCTGACAAAAAGTTATGGATTTCGTGTCAATAGACGAAACCGTTTTTGTACAGCGCTGCTTCAGATGTCAGGCATCTTCACAAAATGAGTCTGAGGCTATATCTCTGCAAAGCTTTGTTGTAATTAAGCCAAACTTGTGTGTGCCATTGTCTAACATGGAGAATAGGCTCACAGACACTCACACACAGAAATGAAATGGTTCAACTATTATATGAATAATCAATAAGCATGATTACACACACACACACACACACACACAGAGAAGTACATGCCCACACATTTTGTTGTATGTAGATATTTGAAATAAATTATAGGTGACACACAACTCACAGAAAGACTTCTTTTCTTACATTTCTATGTCAGGTTTCATTGCATTCATATTCTGACATAATAGTAAACATTTGATATACATGTATGAATAAATTGTTGAACTTTCACTCAATGTGATCTTAAATGCTTGAACAGTAATATTAAATAATAGTAATATATATTTTTCTAGATGAATCAATCATCGAGACAATGAACTGTAATGTTTTAGTCTTTAGTGAGCCCATTAGTGGTCTTCCAGTGACATCTAGTGGTCGTAAATGCAATTTATCATACAACACTGTCTCTTTAACCTTTATAACTGTTATATGTTGTCTTAATTTCATTCCAAAGAAGCATACGCAATTTATGTATAATTTCACAGTCTAGATAATAGTACTGCACTGATTTTAAATAACCTAGATATGGCTGACAGTAAAAGAATAGAACAGAATTACAGACACACACAAACATGAAATGTTTAAACTACTATATTAATACTCAATAAGCATGCTTAAACCCACACACAGATGCACACATTTTGTTATATATATAGATAATTAAAATAAATGATGGGTGATAAAACCTATTTCAAGTCTTCTGTTTTTATGGGCTTCTATGTCATTTTTCAGGTTTCATTGCAATCATAATCTGGCATAATTATAAACATCAGATATGTCTGTATGAATAAATTGGTAAACTTTGACTCAATGTGATCTGAAATGCTTGAACAGTAATATTAAATAATAGTAATATACATTTTTTCTAGATGAATCCCTCAACAAGCCCATAAACTGTAATGTTTTAGTCTTTAGTGAGCTCATTAGTGGTCTTCCGGTGACATCTAGTGGTTATAATTGCAATTTTTTATTCAACACTGGGCTTTGAAGCTTTATAAATATTACAGTGTTCTTTTTTACCTAATCTCTGTTAAATTTTGCATGATTGTTTAGAAAAAATACAGATCTAATGCATGTGTGATTATATTACCCCTTTTTTCTGTTGCAGTTTAATGCCATTCACAACAGAAATCTTTTGTTTTTTAGGCCATTTTAACTGTTATAGCACCAGCTATTTTCTGATCTTAATGAAACTTTGCATGCTTGGTGGGTCATCTTTCACATGTTATAACCAAGTTTCATAAAGTTTTGAGTTTTTGTTTCAGTTTTATAGGCTTTAGGTTACATGTGGCCACGGCCCTTTCCTAAATGACCTCTTATAGCTAACCAAAGGACAAAATGCAACATATTTTTGAAAATTATTGATCTAGAGAGTCCAGAGAATATTATTGCAGTGGTTTGATCAAGACTGAACAAAAAACCAGGTGACCCAAAACATTCAAATTCGTGGACCAATTTTACGAAAAAGGCTATAACTCGGGAACAAAATGAGATATCTTCACCAAACTCAGAACTCATATGCATGAACAAAAACTTTAGTCAAATTATTATTTTTTTTTCCATATCTGCCACTTAGTGGCGCTACAGGATGAAAAAAAATCAAATGGCTATAACTAAGCAACCGTTGATCCAATCAACTTGAAAATTGATATGGCCCAATGTGGCACAAGTGCTCTATGAGGAATTTCACTTATCTTAAAAAACATGGCCGCCATTGGCCAAACAACTTTAAGCACCTATTTGACAAGGTTAATGGAAGTCGATCGGAACGAAACTCGGTGGGCATGTTCGACTCATTGCCCTAAAGGTCTGTAAGTATTTTGAAAGAAATTGCCCACAACATTGTCACCTCCCACAGAACACAACAAAGAGATTTGATTACAGCGCCAACTATTTTCCAAAAATGATAATGCATCATTTTACTGGAGTTTTACTGGCTGTTTCAATTACACTCTTCCAATAATTGCTTTTCTTACTCGTTGCATTTGGTCTGATGCTCCATGCCATGCTTAGCTCCTCGCTGTGGAACTTTTATTAACGATTTCAGCCATTTCAATTACAATCATGCAATTATTAATTTCATTATTCATTGTTGCATTTGGTCTGATGCTACATATGCTTAGCTCCTGATGTTGCCGCTGGAATGCTTGGCCCCGTGATTGCTGCTTGCAGCTATATTTAGGGGCCAAGCACCGAAGGTGCGTAGGCACCTATTGTTTTCGTTGGCGTTATTATTCTTCTTCTTCTTCTTCTTCTTCCGCCGCAAGTCTATGACAGCCCATAGAACCGTTTGCGGGAAAGTTGTATAATTTGGCACACTGATAGAGGACAGTCCCAACATTAACTATAGCAAATTTGAAGCCTCTAACTCCTACTCTCTAGCGCCACCACTTGTCCAAACTTTCAATGTTTTTATGCTAATAACTTTTGAACCGTAAGCCAGAAAATGGAAATTCTTTTTTCCTCTGAATCCTTGGCTCAGGCCAAGTGGAATGAACCCTAAAATTCAAAAATCGCAAGGTTTAGTTTTTTCGCTATTTTCAATTATTCGAAAAACCTACTTTTTCGAACTCGTCCTAGACGGTTAGTCCGATTGCCACGAAAATTGGCTCAGATCATCTTCTGACCATGCTGGCAAAAAGTTATGGAATTCAAGTTGATTCGTCCAACTGTTGTCGAATGACACGTAAACAAATTTGACAAAAAGCACGCAAACATGCACGTGAGACTATATCCCGGCAACGGTTTGTCATATTGAGACCAAACTTGGCGTGTGTTATAACAAGCATGAACTGAGACTACCTGCTGTGTTTCGACACAGCGCCACCTAGTGGTCAGGAGATATGAAAAATGCATATTTTGGCTTATAACTACTGAATGGTTTGGCCAAAAATCACACAACTGGTCTCTTTAGATTCAGTGAGTCATGTCAAGTCGAATGATATCCAATTTTCCTGTGTCGGCCATTTTAGGCGTCGGCCATTTTGAATTATGTTTCAAAATGCTGTATTTTTTGAACGCAGCATCGTATCGTTTCGCAAATAATTACAAAAATATTCGGCTCCATGCCCTGAAGGTACTCAAAAAGTTTGGTGGCAGCGCCACCTTGTGGCCAATAGTTATAATGAAATATCACATAAATGCTAATAACTTTTGAATAAATTAGTCTATTAAAATTAAAATGGCCTCGCTATATTCTGTGGGTCATGCCGAGAGTATTGATACCAATAATGTGAAAATTGGCCTTACTTCCTGTCCGCCATTTTGCTTAATGTTGAAAACCTACTTTTTCGAACTCCTCCTAGACCGTTAGCCCAATTTTCACCAAATTTGACGTGCATCATCTTCAGACCATGCTGGCAAAAAGTTATGGATTTTGTGTCGATATACGTAACGGTTCTCATTTAGTGCATCAACGAATTTGCTGGAAGGGTGCCAAAATGCATTTGAGGCTGTATCTCTGCAACACTTTGACATATTTGCACCAAACTTTGTATGTGTCATCGCCACCTCACACTGACCATGCCACATAAATTTGGTAACAGCGCCACCTATTGGTCAAGAGTAATAAACCATTCATTAACCATGAGTAATTACACTTTTTAAAATGCTAATAACTTTTTAGTCCATTAGCCTATTGCAACGAAACTGGGCTCAAAATATTCCCTGGCTTATGCCGATAACATAGATACCAAATATGCCAGTGTTTACTGAAGTTCCGGTCCACCATTTTGATTTATGTGGAAAACCTACTTTTTCGAACTCCTCATGAACCATATGTCCAATTTTCACCAAATTCGAATCAGATGATCTTCAGACTATGTTGACACAAAGTTATGGATTTTGTGTCGATAGACAAAACCGTTTTCGCATACCAAAGCGACGAAGTTGAAACACAATGACAAAATGACACTTGAGGCTGCATCTCTGGAATGCTGTGGCATATTAACACCAAACTTTGTGTGTGTCATTGAAAAGTCAAACAGAGTACACCAAATTGATTTCATAACAGTGCCACCTATTGGTCAAACTTTATAAGCCAAGTAATCATGCTACTAGAGGTGGTATTATGATTTTTTTTTGCCATTTCAATTACAATAATTCCAAAATTACTGTTATTGCTCAGTAATGTATTTGGTGTGATGCTTCATGCCATGCTTAGCTCCTACATTTGCCGTTGGAGTGCTTGGCCCCGTAATTGCTGCTTGCAGCTATATTTATTATTCTTCTTCTTCCGCCGCAAGTCTATGGCAGCCCATAGAACCGATTGCGGGAAAGTTGTATAATTTGGCACACTGATAGAGGACAGTCCCAACATTAACTATAGCAAATTTGAAGTCTCTATCTCCTACTCTCTAGCGCCACCACTTGTCCAAACTTTCAATGTTTGTATGCTAATAACTTTTGAACCGTAAGCCAGAAAATGGAAATTCTTTTTTCCTCTGAATCCTTGGCTCATGCCAAGTCGAATGAACCCCAAAATTCAAAAATCGCAAGGTTTAGTTTTTTCGCTATTTTCAATTATTCGAAAAACCTACTTTTTCGAACTCGTCCTAGACGGTTAGTCCGATTGCCACGAAAATTGGCTCAGATCATCTTCAGACCATGCTGGCAAAAAGTTATGGAATTCAAGTTGATTCGTCCAACTGTTGTCGAATGACATGTAAACAAATTTGACGAAAAGCACGCAAACATGCACGTGAGGCTATATCCCGGCAACGGTTTGTCATATTGAGACCAAACTTGGCGTGTGTTATAACAAGCATGAACTGAGACTACCTGCAGTGTTTCGACACAGCGCCACCTAGTGGTCAGGAGATATGAAAAATGCATATTTTGGCTTATAACTACTGAATGGTTTGGCCAAAAATCACACAACTGGTCTCTTTAGATTCAGTGAGTCATGTCGAGTCGAATGATATCCAATTTTTCTGTGTCGGCCATTTTAGGCGTCGGCCATTTTGAATTATATTTTAAAATGCTGTATTTTTTGAACGCAGCATCGTATCGTTTCGCAAATAATTACAAAAATATTCGGCTCCATGCCTTGAAGGTACTCAAAAAGTTTGGTGGCAGCGCCACCTTGTGGCCAATAGTTATAATGAAATATCTCATAAATGCTAATAACTTTTGAATAAATTAGTCTATTAAAATTAAAATGGTCTCACTATATTCTGTGGGTCATGCCGAGAGTATTGATACCAATAATGTGAAAATTGGCCATACTTCCTGTCCGCCATTTTGCTTAATGTTGAAAACCTACTTTTTCGAACTCCTCCTAGACCGTTAGCCCAATTTTCACCAAATTTGACGTGAATCATCTTCAAACCATGCTGGCAAAAAGTTATGGATTTCGTGTCGATATACGTAACGGTTCTCATTTAGCGCATCAACGAATTTGCTGGAAGGGTGCCAAAATGCATTTGAGGCTGTATCTCTGCAACACTTTGACATATTTGCACCAAACTTTTTATGTGTCATCGCCACCTCACACTGACCATGCCACATAAATTTGGTAACAGCGCCACCTATTGGTCAAGAGTAATAAACCATTCATTAACCATGAGTAATTACACTTTTTAAAATGCTAATAACTTTTTATTACATTAGCCTATTTGAAGGAAACTGGGCTCAAAATATTCCCTGGCTTATGCCGATAACATAGATACCAAATATACCACAGTAAGCTGAACTTCCGGTCCGCCATTTTGATTTATGTTGAAAACATACTTTTTCGAACTCCTCATCAACCGTATGTCCGATTTTCACCAATTTCGAATCAAATGATCTTCAGACTATACTGATTCAAAGTTATGGATTTTGAGTCGATAGACAAAACCGTTTTCGCATACCACATCGACGAATTTGAGGCACAATGAGAAAATGACACTTGAGGCTGTATCCCTGGAATGCTTTGGCATATTGACACCAAACTTTGTGTGTGTCATTGAAAAGTCACACAGAGTACACCAAATTTATTTTATAACAGTGCCACCTATTGGTCAAGCTTGATAAGCCAAGTAATCATGCTACTAGAGGTGGTATTGTTTTTTTTTTTTTTTTTTGCCATTTCAAATACAATAATTCCAAAATTGCAGTTATTGCTCATTAATGTATTTGGTGTGATGCTTCATGCGATGCTTAGCTCCTACATTTGCCGTTGGAGTGCTTGGCCCCGTAATTGCTGCTTGCAGCTATATTTAGGGGCCAAGCACCGAAGGTGCGAAGGCACCTATTGTGTTTGTTGGCGTTATTATTAGGGGCCAAGCACCGAAGGTGCGTAGGACCCTCTTGTTTTTGTTGGCGTTCTTATTATTATTATTATTATTATTATTATTCTTCCGACTGGGGGTCTATGGCAGCCCATAGAACCGAATGCGGGAAAGTTGTAATGGTTTGACATTCTGATAGAGGACAGTGCCCACATTAAGTACACCAATTTTGGTGTGTCTAAGACATTCCCTCTAGCGCCACCAACTGTCCAAAATTTCACTTTAATTTTGTTAATAACTTTTTGACCGTGAGGCCAATCATCAAAATTCTTTTTTCATCTGATTTCTGAGCTCATGCCGATTCGATTGCACCCTAGCAAGTCATTTTCCGTCACATAAATGTGGCCGCCATTTTGAATTTTTTGAAAAACCTACTTTTTCGAACTCGTCCTAGACGGTTTGTCCGATTCACACGAAAATTGAACCAGCTCATCTTCAGGGAGTGCTGACCAAAAGTTATGCAAATCAAATTGATTCGTCAAACCGTTTCCGATAAACGCTCAAACAAATTTTACGTAACGCTTACAAAAACAGTCGTATGGCTGTATCTCTGCAACGACTTATCCTATTCAGACCAAACTTGGTACATGTCATAACAAGCATGACCTGAGGCTACATGCTGCGTTTCGGCGCAGCGCCACCTACTGGTCCGGAGATATGAAAAACTGCTATTTTTGCTTATAACTTCTGAATAGTTTGTCCAAAAATCATAATATTGGTCTTGTTAGATTCAGGGCAACATGCCGAGTTGACTGATATCCAATTTTACCATTTCGGCCATTTTGACTGTCGGCCATTTTGAATTTTGTGCTAAAATGCTGTATTTTAAGAACGCATCAACGGATTGTTACGAAACTTGGTATGGGTCATCAGCACAATGTCCTGAAGGAGCGTGAAAAGTTTCGAAACAGCGCCACCTAGTGGTGATCTTCTTTTTTAAAATGCTTATAACTTTGGGTGTGGTCGACGTATTTTCACCAGACTCATCAAATTGGACTCCTGAAACCTTACAGAGTCCTACAATACCAAACATGCTAGGTTTCGATTTACGGTTTGTGTAGCGTTGTGATTTAGCGCTTAAAAAACATTTGGCTATATCTTTGAAACCGCTTGTTTGATCGAGACGAAACCACCGTCAGAAGTTCGGAAACATAGGTCGATAGCTATTCGCCAATGCCCAAATGCAAAAATATTGATAGTAAGGGGTAGTACAATTCAATCAAAGTCAAGAGTCAGTCATTTTTTACGTGTTTTTTCATTTAAATGTCTATAACTCTGAAGTGAATTGAGATATTTTCACCAAAATTGACACACATATGTATGGGCTCACTCTGATGACACATAAAACAAATGGTTGGACTGAGCCTCTTGGTGGCGCTATAATAGAACACAACATGAAATTCCCATTGACTTAAATGCAGTTTTCTGAAATAGAATGCTATACTAAACAAATGCATTAGTGTAATATTACGAAACTCAGAATGTGCCAACAACACCATCCCCTGAAGGTACTCAAAATATTTTGAAACAGCGCCACCTAGTGTTCAAAAGTTATAACTCAATTTACATAAAGGCTAATAACTTTTGAATACATCTGGTTATTGACATGATGCTGGTCTTAATAGATTCCTTGGGTCAAGTCGAGAACATAGATACAAAGTTTCCCTTATTTGGCTGAACTTCCTATCCGCCATTTTGATTAATGTTGAAAACCTACTTTTTCGAACTCCTCCTAGACCTTTTGTCAGATTTTCACCAAATTTGACGTGTATCATCTTCAGACCATGCTGGCAAAATGTTATGGATTTCGTGTCGATATACGAAACGGTTCTCATTTAGCGCTTCAATGAACCTGCTGGAAGGGTGTCAAAATGCATTTGAGGCTGTATCTCTGCAAAGCTTTGACATATTTGCACCAAACTTTGTATGTGTCATCGACACCTCACACTGACCATTCCAAACTAATTTGGTAACAGTGCCACCTATAGGTTACACGTGATAAGCCAATAAATCTTATTACTAGTTGTTGTGTTTATTGTTTTCAAGCCATTTTGCCTAAAATAATCTTAAAACACTTTTAATTACTCATTCCTGCCATTCGTCTGAAGCTTGCTTCTGTAGTGCTTGGCCCCGTTATTGCTGCTTGCAGCTATATTTATTATTATTATTCTTCTTCTTCCACCCCAAGTCTATGGTAGCCCATAGAACCGATTGCGGGAAAGTTGTATAATTTGGCACACTAATAGAGGACTGTCTGAACATTAACCGTAGCAAATTTGAAGTCTCTAACTCAAACTCTCTAGCGCCACCAATTGTCTAAACTTTCAAAAACTTGATGCTAATAACTCTTGAACCGTAATTCACAAAATGAAAATTCTTTTTTCCTGTGATTCCTTGGCTCATGCCGAGTCGAATGGACACCGAAATTCAAAAATCGCAAGGCTTAGTTTTTTCGCTATCGTCAATTGTTCGTAAAACCTACTTTTTCGAACTCGTCCTAGGCCGTTGCACCGATTGTCACGAAAATTGAATCAGATAATCTTCAGACCATGCTGGCAAAAAGTTATGGAATTCAAGTTGATTTCTCAAACCGTTTCCGAATAGCTCATGAACGAATTCTTCGAAAAGCACGCAAACGTGAACGTGAGGCTATATCTCCGCAACGGTTTGGCCTATTGAGACCAATCTTGGTGGGTCTTATAACAACCATTCCCTGGGACTACCTGCAGTGTTTCGGCGCTGTGCCCCCTAGTGGTCAGGAGATATGAAAATGCATGTTTTTGCTCATAACTTCTGAACGGTTTTGCCAAAAATCACAAAAGTGGTGTCTTTAGATTCAGTGCATCATTCCGAGTCGAATGATACCAAATTTTCCCAATTCGGCCATTTTGGGCGTCGGCCATTTTGGATTTAGTTGTAAATTGCTGTATCTTAAGAATGAAGTTCCCTATCGTTTCGCAAATAATTACAAAAATGTCCGGCTCCATGCCCTGAATGTACACAAAAAAATTGGGGGCAGCGCCACCTTGTGGTCAATAGTTATAACGATTTTTTCGAAAAATGCTAATAACTTTTGCATACATTAGCCTATTGTAACAAAGCTGATGTTGATAGATTCCTTGGGTCGTGCCGAGAACACCGATACCCCATTTGTCAATTTTGGCAAAATTTCCTGTCCGCCATTTTGATTCATGTTGAAAACCTACTTTTTCGAACTCCTCCTAGACCGTTGCTCAGATTTTCACCAAATTTGATTTGGATCATCTTCAGACCATGCTGGCAAAAAGTTATGGAATTTGTGTCGATACACGTAACTGTTTTCAATTAGCGTACCAACGAATTTGCTGGAAAGATGCCAAACTGCATCTGAGGCTGTATCTCTGCAAAGGTTGGAGATATTTACACAAAACTTAATATGTGACATTGTCACATCACATTGACCACGCCACATCATTTTGGTCACAGCGCCACCTATTGGTCAAGAGTAATAAACCAATCAATAACCGCTAATTATTACATTTCCAATAATGCTAATAACTTTTGATTGCATTAGCCTATTATCATGAAACATGTCTCAAAATGTTCCTTGGGACATGCCGACAACATACATACCAATTATGTCATATTAAGCAAAACTTCCTGTCCGCCATTTTGATTCATGTTGAAAACCTTTTTTTTTAAACTCATCCTCAACCGTCTGTCTGATTTACACCAAAATTGAATCAGATCATCTTCAGACCGTGCTGACAAAAAGTTATGGATTTCGTGTCAATAGACGAAACCGTTTTTGTACAGCGCTGCTTCAGATGTCAGGCATCTTCACAAAATGAGTCTGAGGCTATATCTCTGCAAAGCCCATTAGTGGTCTTCCAGTGACATCTAGTGGTCGTAAATGCAATTTATCATACAACACTGTCTCTTTAACCTTTATAACTGTTATATGTTGTCTTAATTACATTCCAAAGAAGCATACGCAATTTATGTATAATTTCACAGTCTAGATAATAGTACTGCACTGATTTTAAATAACCTAGATATGGCTGACAGTAAAAGAAGAGAACAGAATTACAGACACACACAAACATGAAATGTTTAAACTACTATATTAATACTCAATAAGCATGCTTAAACCCACACACAGATGCACACGTTTTGTTATAGATAATTAAAATAAATGATGGGTGATAAAACCTATTGCAAGTCTTCTGTTTTTATGGGCTTCTATGTCATTTTTCAGGTTTCATTGCAATCATAATCTGGCATAATTATAAACATTAGATATATCTGTATGAATAAATTGGTAAACTTTGACTCAATGTGATCTGAAATGCTTGAACAGTAATATTAAATAATAGTAATATAAATTTTTTCTAGATGAATCCCTCAACAAGCCCATAAACTGTAATGTTTTAGTCTTTAGTGAGCTCATTAGTGGTCTTCCGGTGACATCTAGTGGTTATAATTGCAATTTTTTATTCAACACTGGGTTTTGAAGCTTTATAAATATTACAGTGTTCTTTTTTACCTAATATCTGTTAAATTTTGCATGATTGTTTAGAAAAAATACAGATCAAATGCATGTGTGATTATATTACCCCTTTTTTTTTTTGCACTTTAATGCCATTCACAACAGAAATCTTTAGTTTTTTAGGCCATTTTAACTGTTATAGCACCAGCTATTTTCTGATCTTAATGAAACTTTGCATGCTTGGTGGGTCATCTTTCACATGTTATAACCAAGTTTCATAAAGTTTTGAGTTTTTGTTTCAGTTTTATAGGCTTTAGGTTACATGTGGCCACGGCCCTTTCCTAAATGACCTCTTATAGCTAACCAAAGGACAAAATGCAACATATTTTTGAAAATTATTGATCTAGAGAGTCCAGAGAATATTATTGCAGTGGTTTGATCAAGACTGAACAAAAAACCAGGTGACCCAAAACATTCAAATTCGTGGACCAATTTTACGAAAAAGGCTATAACTCGGGAACAAAATGAGATTTCTTCACCAAACTCAGAACTCATATGCATGAACAAAAACTTTAGTCAAATTATTTTTTTTTCCATATCTGCCACTTGGTGGCGCTACAGGATGAAAAAAAATCAAATGGCTATAACTAAGCAACCGTTGATCCAATCAACTTGAAAATTGATATGGCCCAATGTGGCACAAGTGCTCTATGAGGAATTTCACTTATCTTAAAAAACATGGCCGCCATTGGCCAAACAACTTTAAGCACCTATTTGACAAGGTTAATGGAAGTCGATCGGAACGAAACTCGGTGGGCATGTTCGACTCATTGCCCTAAAGGTCTGTAAGTACTTTGAAAGAAATTGCCCACAACATTGTCACCTCCCACAGAACACAACAAAGCGATTTGATTACAGCGCCACCTATTTTCCAAAAAATGATAATGCATCATTTTACTGGAGTTTTACTGGCTGTTTCAATTACACTCTTCCAATAATTGCTTTTCTTACTCGTTGCATTTGGTATGATGCTCCATGCCATGCTTAGCTCCTCGCTGTGGAACTTTTATTAACGATTTTCAGCCATTTCAAGTACAATCATGCAATTATTAATTTCATTATTCATTGTTGCATTTGGTCTGATGCTACATATGCTTAGCTCCTGATGTTGCCGCTGGAATGCTTGGCCCCGTGATTGCTGCTTGCAGCTATATTTATTCTTCCTCTTCTTCCACCCCAAGTCTATGGTAGCCCATAGAACCGATTGCGGGAAAGTTGTATAATTTGGCACACTAATAGAGGACTGTCTGAACATTAACCGTAGCAAATTTGAAGTCTCTAACTCAAACTCTCTAGCGCCACCAATTGTCTAAACTTTCAAAAACTTGATGCTAATAACTCTTGAACCGTAAGCCACAAAATGAAAATTCTTTTTTCCTGTGATTCCTTGGCTCATGCCGAGTCGAATGGACACCGAAATTCAAAAATCGCAAGGCTTAGTTTTTTCGCTATCGTCAATTGTTCGTAAAACCTACTTTTTCGAACTCGTCCTAGGCCGTTGCACCGATTGTCACGAAAATTGAATCAGATAATCTTCAGACCATGCTGGCAAAAAGTTATGGAATTCAAGTTGATTTCTCAAACCGTTTCCGAATAGCTCATGAACGAATTCTTCGAAAAGCACGCAAACGTGAACGTGAGGCTATATCTCCGCAACGGTTTGGCCTATTGAGACCAATCTTGGTGGGTCTTATAACAACCATTCCCTGGGACGACCTGCAGTGTTTCGGCGCTGTGCCCCCTAGTGGTCAGGAGATATGAAAAATGCATGTTTTTGCTCATAACTTCTGAACGGTTTTGCCAAAAATCACAAAAGTGGTGTCTTTAGATTCAGTGCATCATTCCGAGTCGAATGATACCGAATTTTCCCAATTCGGCCATTTTGGGCGTCGGCCATTTTGGATTTAGTTGTAAATTGCTGTATCTTAAGAATGAAGTTCCGTATCGTTTCGCAAATAATTACAAAAATGTCCGGCTCCATGCCCTGAATGTACACAAAAAAATTGGGGGCAGCGCCACCTTGTGGTCAATAGTTATAACGATTTTTTCGAAAAATGCTAATAACTTTTGCATACATTAGCCTATTGTAACAAAGCTGATGTTGATAGATTCCTTGGGTCATGCCGAGAACACCGATACCCCATTTGTCAATTTTGGCAAAATTTCCTGTCCGCCATTTTGATTCATGTTGAAAACCTACTTTTTCGAACTCCTCCTAGACCGTTGCTCAGATTTTCGCCAAATTTGATTTGGATCATCTTCAGACCATGCTGGCAAAAAGTTATGGAATTTGTGTCGATACACGTAACCGTTTTCAATTAGCGTACCAACGAATTTGCTGGAAAGATGCCAAACTGCATCTGAGGCTGTATCTCTGCAAAGGTTGGAGATATTTACACAAAACTTAATATGTGACATTGTCACATCACATTGACCACGCCACATCATTTTGGTCACAGCGCCACCTATTGGTCAAGAGTAATAAACCAATCAATAACCGCTAATTATTACATTTCCAATAATGCTAATAACTTTTGATTGCATTAGGCTATTATCATGAAACATGTCTCAAAATGTTCCTTGGGACATGCCGACAACATGCATACCAATTATGTCATATTAAGCAAAACTTCCTGTCCGCCATTTTGATTCATGTTGAAAACCTTTTTTTTTAAACTCATCCTCAACCGTTTGTCCGATTTTCACCAAAATTGAATCAGATCATCTTCAGACCGTGCTGACAAAAGTTATGGATTTCGTGTCAATAGACGAAACCGTTTTTGTACAGCGCTGCTTCAGATGTCAGGCATCTTCACAAAATGAGTCTGAGGCTATATCTCTGCAAAGCTTTGTTGTAATTAAGCCAAACTTGTGTGTGCCATTGTCTAACATGGAGAATAGGCTCACAGACACTCACACACAGAAATAAAATGGTTCAACTATTATATGAATAATCAATAAGCATGATTACACACACACACACACACACACACACACACACAGAGAGAGAAGTACATGCCCACACATTTTGTTGTATGTAGATATTTGAAATAAATTATAGGTGACAAACAACTCACAGAAAGACTTCTTTTCTTACATTTCTATGTCAGGTTTCATTGCATTCATATTCTGACATAATAGTAAACATTTGATATACATGTATGAATAAATTGTTGAACTTTCACTCAATGTGATCTTAAATGCTTGAATAGTAATATTAAATAATAGTAATATATATTTTTCTAGATGAATCAATCATCGAGACAATGAACTGTAATGTTTTAGTCTTTAGTGAGCCCATTAGTGGTCTTCCAGTGACATCTAGTGGTCGTAAATGCAATTTATCATACAACACTGTCTCTTTAATCTTTATAACTGTTATATGTTGTCTTAATTTCATTCCAAAGAAGCATACGCAATTTATGTATAATTTCACAGTCTAGATAATAGTACTGCACTGATTTTAAATAACCTAGATATGGCTGACAGTAAAAGAATAGAACAGAATTACAGACACACACAAACATGAAATGTTTAAACTACTATATTAATACTCAATAAGCATGCTTAAACCCACACACAGATGCACACATTTTGTTATATATATATAGATAATTAAAATAAATGATGGGTGATAAAACCTATTGCAAGTCTTCTGTTTTTATGGGCTTCTATGTCATTTTTCAGGTTTCATTGCAATCATAATCTGGCATAATTATAAACATTAGATATATCTGTATGAATAAATTGATAAACTTTGACTCAATGTGATCTGAAATGCTTGAACAGTAATATTAAATAATAGTAAAATACATTTTTTCTAGATGAATCCCTCAACAAGCCCATAAACTGTAATGTTTTAGTCTTTAGTGAGCTCATTAGTGGTCTTCCGTTGACATCTAGTGGTTATAATTGCAATTTTTTATTCAACACTGGGTTTTGAAGCTTTATAAATATTACAGTGTTCTTTTTTACCTAATCTCTGTTAAATTTTGCATGATTGTTTAGAAAAAATACAGATCTAATGCATGTGTGATTATATTACCCCTTTTTTTTGCAGTTTAATGCCATTCACAACAGAAATCTTTTGTTTTTTTAGGCCATTTTAACTGTTATAGCACCAGCTATTTTCTGATCTTAATGAAACTTCGCATGCTTGGTGGGTCATCTTTCACATGTTATAACCAAGTTTCATAAAGTTTTGAGTTTTTGTTTCAGTTTTATAGGCTTTAGGTTACATGTGGCCACGGCCCTTTCCTAAATGACCTCTTATAGCTAACCAAAGGACAAAATGCAACATATTTCTGAAAATTATTGATCTAGAGAGTCCAGAGAATATTATTGCAGTGGTTTGATCAAGACTGAACAAAAAACCAGGTGACCCAAAACATTCAAATTCGTGGACCAATTTTACGAAAAAGGCTATAACTCGGGAACAAAATGAGATATCTTCACCAAACTCAGAACTCATATGCATGAACAAAAACTTTAGTGAAATTATAATTTTTTTTTTCCATATCTGCCACTTGGTGGCGCTACAGGATGAAAAAAATATCAAATGGCTATAACTAAGCAACCGTTGATCCAATCAACTTGAAAATTGATATGGCCCAATGTGGCACAAGTGCTCTATGAGGAATTTCACTTATCTTAAAAAACATGGCCGCCATTGGCCAAACAACTTTAAGCACCTATTTGACAAGGTTAATGGAAGTCGATCGGAACGAAACTCGGTGGGCATGTTCGACTCATTGCCCTAAAGGTCTGTAAGTATTTTGAAAGAAATTGCCCACAACATTGTCACCTCCCACAGAACACAACAAAGCGATTTGATTACAGCGCCACCTATTTTCCAAAAATGATAATGCATCATTTTACTGGAGTTTTACTGGCTGTTTCAATTACACTCTTCCAATAATTGCTTTTCTTACTCGTTGCATTTGGTCTGATGCTCCATGCCATGCTTAGCTCCTCGCTGTGGAACTTTTATTAACGATTTTCAGCCATTTCAATTACAATCATGCAATTATTAATTTCATTATTCATTGTTGCATTTGGTCTGATGCTACATATGCTTAGCTCCTGATGTTGCCGCTGGAATGCTTGGCCCCGTGATTGCTGCTTGCAGCTATATTTATTCTTCCTCTTCTTCCACCCCAAGTCTATGGTAGCCCATAGAACCGATTGCGGGAAAGTTGAATAATTTGGCACACTAATAGAGGACTGTCTGAACATTAACCGTAGCAAATTTGAAGTCTCTAACTCAAACTCTCTAGCGCCACCAATTGTCTAAACTTTCAAAAACTTGATGCTAATAACTCTTGAACCGTAAGCCACAAAATGAAAATTCTTTTTTCCTGTGATTCCTTGGCTCATGCCGAGTCGAATGGACACCAAAATTCAAAAATCGCAAGGCTTAGTTTTTTCGCTATCGTCAATTGTTCGTAAAACCTACTTTTTCGAACTCGTCCTAGGCCGTTGCGTTGCACCGATTGTCACGAAAATTGAATCAGATAATCTTCAGACCATGCTGGCAAAAAGTTATGGAATTCAAGTTGATTTCTCAAACCGTTTCCGAATAGCTCATGAACGAATTCTTCGAAAAGCACGCAAACGTGAACGTGAGGCTATATCTCCGCAACGGTTTGGCCTACTGAGACCAATCTTGGTGGGTCTTATAAGAACCATTCCCTGGGACTACCTGCAGTGTTTAGGCACTGTGCCCCCTAGTGGTCAGGAGATATGAAAAATGCATGTTTTTGCTCATAACTTCTGAACGGTTTTGCCAAAAATCAAAAAAGTGGTGTTTTTAGATTCAGTGCATCATTCCGAGTCGAATGATACCGAATTTTCCCAATTCGGCCATTTTGGGCGTCGGCCATTTTGAATTTAGTTGTAAATTGCTGTATCTTAAGAATGAAGTTCCGTATCGTTTCGCAAATAATTACAAAAATGTCCGGCTCCATGCCCTGAATGTACACAAAAAAATTGGGGGCAGCGCCACCTTGTGGTCAATAGTTATAACGATTTTTCGAAAAATGCTAATAACTTTTGCATACATTAGCCTATTGTAACAAAACTGATGTTGATAGATTCCTTGGGTCATGCCGAGAACACCGATACCCCATTTGTCAATTTTGGCAAAATTTCCTGTCCGCCATTTTGATTCATGTTGAAAACCTACTTTTTCGAACTCCTCCTAGACCGTTGCTCAGATTTTCACCAAATTTGATTTGGATCATCTTCAGACCATGCTGGCAAAAAGTTATGGAAATTGTGTCGATACACGTAACCGTTTTCAATTAGCGTACCAACGAATTTGCTGGAAAGATGCCAAACTGCATCTGAGGCTGTATCTCTGCAAAGGTTGGAGATATTTACACAAAACTTAATATGTGACATTGTCACATCACATTGACCACGCCACATCATTTTGGTCACAGCGCCACCTATTGGTCAAGAGTAATAAACCAATCAATAACCGCTAATTATTACATTTCCAATAATGCTAATAACTTTTGATTGCATTAGCCTATTATCATGAAACATGTCTCAAAATGTTCCTTGGGACATGCCGACAACATACATACCAATTATGTCATATTAAGCAAAACTTCCTGTCCGCCATTTTGATTCATGTTGAAAACCTTTTTTTTTAAACTCATCCTCAACCGTTTGTCTGATTTTCACCAAAATTGAATCAGATCATCTTCAGACCGTGCTGACAAAAAGTTATGGATTTCGTGTCAATAGACGAAACCGTTTTTGTACAGCGCTGCTTCAGATGTCAGGCATCTTCACAAAATGAGTCTGAGGCTATATCTCTGCAAACCTTTGTTGTAATTAAGCCAAACTTGTGTGTGCCATTGTCTAACATGGAGAATAGGCTCACAGACACTCACACACAGAAATGAAATGGTTCAACTATTATATGAATAATCAATAAGCATGATTACACACACACACACACACGCACACACACACACACACACACACAGAGAAGTACATGCCCACACATTTTGTTGTATGTAGATATTTGAAATAAATTATAGGTGACACACAACTCACAGAAAGACTTCTTTTCTTACATTTCTATGTCAGGTTTCATTACATTCATATTCTGACATAATAGTAAACATTTGATATACATGTATGAATAAATTGTTGAACTTTCACTCAATGTGATCTTAAATGCTTGAACAGTAATATTAAATAATAGTAATATATATTTTTCTAGATGAATCAATCATCGAGACAATGAACTGTAATGTTTTAGTCTTTAGTGAGCCCATTAGTGGTCTTCCAGTGACATCTAGTGGTCGTAAATGCAATTTACCATACAACACTGTCTCTTTAACCTTTATAACTGTTATATGTTGTCTTAATTTCATTCCAAAGAAGCATACGCAATTTATGTATAATTTCACAGTCTAGATAATAGTACTGCACTGATTTTAAATAACCTAGATATGGCTGACGGTAAAAGAATAGAACAGAATTACAGACACACACAAACATGAAATGTTTAAACTAGTATATTAATACTCAATAAGCATGCTTAAACCCACACACAGATGCACACATTTTGCTATATATATAGATAATTAAAATAAATGATGGGTGATAAAACCTATTGCAAGTCTTCTGTTTTTATGGGCTTCTATGTCATTTTTCAGGTTTCATTGCAATCATAATCTGGCATAATTATAAACATTAGATATATCTGTATGAATAAATTGGTAAACTTTGACTCAATGTGATCTGAAATGCTTGAACAGTAATATTAAATAATAGTAATATACATTTTTTCTAGATGAATCCCTCAACAAGCCCATAAACTGTAATGTTTTAGTCTTTAGTGAGCTCATTAGTGGTCTTCCGGTGACATCTAGTGGTTATAATTGCAATTTTTTATTCAACACTGGGTTTTGAAGCTTTATAAATATTACAGTGTTCTTTTTTACCTAATCTCTGTTAAATTTTGCATGATTGTTTAGAAAAAATACAGATCTAATGCATGTGTGATTATATTACCCCTTTTTTTTTTGCAGTTTAATGCCATTCACAACAGAAATCTTTTGTTTTTTAGGCCTGTTTAACTGTTATAGCACCAGCTATTTTCTGATCTTAATGAAACTTTGCATGCTTGGTGGGTCATCTTTCACATGTTATAACCAAGTTTCATAAAGTTTTGAGTTTTTGTTTCAGTTTTATAGGCTTTAGGTTACATGTGGCCACGGCCCTTTCCTAAATGACCTCTTATAGCTAACCAAAGGACAAAATGCAACATATTTTTGAAAATTATTGATCTAGAGAGTCCAGAGAATATTATTGCAGTGGTTTGATCAAGACTGAACAAAAAACCAGGTGACCCAAAACATTCAAATTCGTGGACCAATTTTACGAAAAAGGCTATAACTCGGGAACAAAATGAGATATCTTCACCAAACTCAGAACTCATATGCATGAACAAAAACTTTAGTCAAATTATTTTTTTTTTCCATATCTGCCACTTGGTGGCGCTACAGGATGAAAAAAAATCAAATGGCTATAACTAAGCAACCGTTGATCCAATCAACTTGAAAATTGATATGGCCCAATGTGGCACAAGTGCTCTATGAGGAATTTCACTTATCTTAAAAAACATGGCCGCCATTGGCCAAACAACTTTAAGCACCTATTTGACAAGGTTAATGGAAGTCGATCGGAACGAAACTCGGTGGGCATGTTCGACTCATTGCCCTAAAGGTCTGTAAGTATTTTGAAAGAAATTGCCCACAACATTGTCACCTCCCACAGAACACAACAAAGCGATTTGATTACAGCGCCACCTATTTTCCAAAAATGATAATGCATCATTTTACTGGAGTTTTACTGGCTGTTTCAATTACACTCTTCCAATAATTGCTTTTCTTACTCGTTGCATTTGGTCTGATGCTCCATGCCATGCTTAGCTCCTCGCTGTGGAACTTTTATTAACGATTTTCAGCCATTTCAATTACAATCATGCAATTATTAATTTCATTATTCATTGTTGCATTTGGTCTGCTTAGCTCCTGATGTTGCCGCTGGAATGCTTGGCCCCGTGATTGCTGCTTGCAGCTATATTTCTTCTTCTTCTTCTTCTTCTTCTTCTTCTTCTTCCGCCGCAAGTCTATGGCAGCCCATAGAACCGATTGCGGGAAAGTTGTATAATTTGGCACACTGATAGAGGGCAGTCCCAACATTAACTATAGCAAATTTGAAGTCTCTATCTCCTACTCTCTAGCGCCACCACTTGTCCAAACTTTCAATGTTTGTATGCTAATAACTTTTGAACCGTAAGCCAGAAAATGGAAATTCTTTTTTCCTCTGAATCCTTGGCTCATGCCAAGTCGAATGAACCCCAAAATTCAAAAATCGCAAGGTTATGGAAGTTATGGAATTCAAGTTGATTCGTCCAACTGTTGTCGAATGACACGTAAACAAATTTGACGAAAAGCACGCAAACATGCACGTGAGGCTATATCCGGGCAACGGTTTGTCATATTGAGACCAAACTTGGCGTGTGTTATAACAAGCATGAACTGAGACTACCTGCAGTGTTTCGACACAGCGCCACCTAGTGGTCAGGAGATATGAAAAATGCATATTTTGGCTTATAACTACTGAATGGTTTGGCCAAAAATCACACAACTGGTCTCTTTAGATTCAGTGAGTCATGTCGAGTCAAATGATATCCAATTTTCCTGTGTCGGCCATTTTAGGCGTCGGCCATTTTGAATTATGGTTTAAAATGCTGTATTTTTTGAACGCAGCATCGTATCGTTTCGCAAATAATTACAAAAATATTCGGCTCCATGCCCTGAAGGTACTCAAAAAGTTTGGTGGCAGCGCCACCTTGTGGCCAATAGTTATAATGAAATATCACATAAATGCTAATAACTTTTGAATAAATTAGTCTATTAAAATTAAAATGGTCTCGCTATATTCTGTGGGTCATGCCGAGAGTATTGATACCAATAATGTGAAAATTGGCCTTACTTCCTGTCCGCCATTTTGCTTAATGTTGAAAACCTACTTTTTCGAACTCCTCCTAGACCGTTAGCCCAATTTTCACCAAATTTGACGTGAATCATCTTCAGACCATGCTGGCAAAAAGTTATGGATTTTGTGTCGATATACGAAACGGTTCTCATTTAGCGCATCAACGAATTTGCTGGAAGGGTGCCAAAATGCATTTGAGGCTGTATCTCTGCAACACTTTGACATATTTGCACCAAACTTTGTATGTGTCATCGCCACCTCACACTGACCATGCCACATAAATTTGGTAACAGCGCCACCTATTGGTCAAGAGTAATAAACCATTCATTAACCATGAGTAATTACACTTTTTAAAATGCTAATAACTTTTTAATGCATTAGCCTATTTGAAGGAAACTGGGCTCAAAATATTCCCTGGCTTATGCCGATAACATAGATACCAAATATGCCAGTGTTTACTGAAGTTCCGGTCCACCATTTTGATTTATGTGGAAAACCTACTTTTTCGAACTCCTCATGAACCGTAGGTCCAATTTTCACCAAATTCGAATCAGATGATCTTCAGACTATGTTGACACAAAGTTATGGATTTTGTGTCGATAGACAAAACCGTTTTCGCATACCAAAGTGACGAAGTTGAAACACAATGACAAAATGACACTTGAGGCTGCATCTCTGGAATGCTGTGGCATATTAACACCAAACTTTGTGTGTGTCATTGAAAAGTCAAACAGAGTACACCAAATTGATTTCATAACAGTGCCACCTATTGGTCAAACTTTATAAGCCAAGTAATCATGCTACTAGAGGTGGTATTATGATTTTTTTTTTTTACCATTTCAATTACAATAATTCCAAAATTACTGTTATTGCTCATTAATGTATTTGGTGTGATGCTTCATGCCATGCTTAGCTCCTACATTTGCCGTTGGAGTGCTTGGCCCCGTGATTGCTTTTTAACCACAAGGCCAATCAACAAAATTATTTTTTCCTCTGATTTCTGAGCTCATGCCAATTCGATTGCACCCTATGACGTCATTTTCCATCACAGAAATATGGCCGCCATTTTGAATTTTTTGATAAACCTACTTTTTCGAACTCGTCCTAGACGGTTTGTCCAATTCACACGAAAATTGAACCAGATCATCTTCAGGCAGTGCTGACCAAAAGTTATGCAAATCAATATGATCCGTCAAACCGTTTTCGATAAACGCTCAAACAAATTTCATGTAACGCTTCCAAAAACAGTCGTAAGGCTGTATCTCTGCAACGACTTATCCTATTCAGACCAAACTTGGTACATGTCATAACAAGCATAACCTGAGGCTACTTTGCTGTGTTTCGGTGCAGCGCCACCTACTGGTCCGGAGATATGAAAAATTGCTATTTTTGCTTATAACTTCTAAACAGTTTGTCCAAAAATCATAAGGGTAAGGGGTAGTAATATTCAGTCAAAGTCAAGAGTCAGTCGTTTTTTACTTGCTTTTTCATATAAATGTCTATAACTCTGAAGTGAATTGAGATATTTTCACCAAAATTGACACACATATGTATGGGCTCACTCTGAGCACACATAAAAAAAATGTTGGGACTGAGCCTCTTGGTGGCGCTATAATAGAACGAAACATGAAATTCTCATTGACTTCAATACAGTTTTGTGAAATAAAATGCTATACTAAACAAATGCATTGGTGTAATATTACGAAACTCAGAATGTGCCAACAACACCATCCCCTGAAGGTACTCAAAATATTTTGAAAGTTATAAATCAATTTACATAAAGGCTAATAACTTTTCAATAAATCTGGCTATTGACATCATGCTGGTCTTTTTAGATTCCTTGGGTCAAGTCGAGAACATAGATACAAAGTTTTCCTTATTTAGCTGAACTTCCTTTCCGCCATTTTGATTAATGTTGAAAACCTACTTTTTTGAACTCCTCCTAGACCGTTAGTCAGATTTCACCAAATTTGACGTGGATCATCTTCAGACCATGCTGGCAAAATGTTATGGATTTCGTGTTGATATACGAAACGGTTCTCATTTAGGGCATCAACGAAACTGCTGGAAGGGTGCCAAAATGCATTTGAGGCTGTATCTCTGCAAAGCTTTGACATATTTGCACCAAACTTTGTATGTGTCATCGTCACCTCACACTGACCATTCCAAACTAATTTGGTAACAGCACCATCTATTGGTTACACGTGATAAGCTAATAAATCCTATTACTAGTTGTTGTGTTTATTGTTTTCAAGCCATTTTGCCTAAAATAATCTTAAAACTGTCTTAATTACTCATTCCTGCCGTTTGTCTGAAGCTTGCTTCTGTAGTGCTTGGCCCCGTTATTGCTGCTTGCAGCTATATTATATTCTTATAATTGTTTTGTGCCGTTTCGCTGCAGTGTTTTAATGTGACAGGCTGTAAATTATCTTCAAGTGTTCAGAGAAATACATCGCGAGCTCGCGGGCAGTTGCGCTGCCGCGAATATATCATTTTATTACTTTAAACAGTTCAGAAACATCTGAATTTAGCTCTTGGTGTGTTCTAACGTGTGGATTGCGTGCAATCGCCATTTTAAAAGGTCTTAAATAAGAATGAATTCGCTCGTTGTGAGCTCCGTGGAGACAGCCTGAGCTGATCAGCAGTGATTCTTCTCTCATCTTTCTTACTGCTCTCTGCAGAGAAATCAATTATTAATGAGCCCTGACCCCTGTAATAATCAGATATGTTGGTTTAGCTTGTCAGTTTGAGGGAAATTGTATTATTTACTTGGCATTTTTAACCGGTTTAAAAGTGAAACGAAACCCGACTCCTCCCTTTAATCTCGGGTATTGCAACTAGGGGCGCAATTTTTCTCAAATAATGTAAGTCTATGGGTAATGTATTTTGACATTTAAAAATTAATAAAAAAAAAAAACTTTAAGTCTGATCAGTCTGAAAAGATATAGCACACACCACCGCTCTATCCCGCAGGTTTCTGCCAAGTTTGGGGCTTGTGGCTTTAAAGCCCTAGGAGGAGTAGCGTTCAGAATTTCTGTCAGAAAAATAACTAGAATTTAAAGTTAGTGAACTAACTTTGATGTTGGCTTGGCCATCTTGGCCATGGAGCAAAAGAGCCAAAGTACTTGTGTGCCCAACATTGAGTTGCCCCGCTGCAAAATTAATACACATAATAATGCCATAAAAAAATACACCTGCAACAGTCTTTTTCCATGCTCCCTTGCTGTTTTCTTTTTTTTAATAAAAAGCCTGGGCTATGATAACAGCTATGACAGGGTTGTCTAGCTGGATGTGAAATAAGTCATGCCTATTTTTCTCATGTATGTATTTCACAGTCCTGCCACCGTTGCGTTGTGGGCAACGACACACAAGATTACTGAAACAATGCATTTTAAATCAAGGAGATCATAAGGGGTCCAAGCACAATGGTTTGTATAGATGATGCAGTTACACACTGTTTAAAATTGTTTAATTTGTACTGTATGTTCATTCTATTTATTTATTTGTGCTATTTACATAATGTTTACTTTTTTTAAGTTTGTTTTTGTTAATGTAAAATAGCACTGCATAGTCTTCACTGTAAGATAAAATACACAATCAAACCAAAATGTATTCAGACACCTTCAACATTTCTCACATAATCACAGTTTATTTGCTGTAGTTTAGAAACTGGTAATAATATATGACAATAACTCAGAACAAATTCATCTTGATAATTTCGGATAACTTTGATAAAAAGATATGTAATGGAATCAACCAAAACTTCAGACTGTCAGTATGACAATATTTACACAACTATCAATACTTTGTTGAACAGTTACCAAGCAAGAAATGCTTAATTTGGTTCAGTCTGTGGTGTGAAAAGGTTGCATTAACAATTAAAGAAAGAAACACTTAAGCAAAACATGGGCAGGTCCTTAATTATTATTTTTTTAAATCAATTTCACTGGTAGCCTACTGTATGAAGAATTAGTGGGTATAATATTTCACAGATCACTATTTTGCCATACTCACTTACATAAATGAACTAGTGGCCTGCACCCACTAGTAAAACAATTCTATCTTATTTTTGGATTGACTTTGGATAAATTCTTGTACTACAAGGTAATTCAGTCAAGAGCAGTGAGTGATTTACTTTCATTTTCATACATTAAAGACTCTGACAGCAGAGCTAGTAAATTAGGCGCGGTCCCTTTAAGAGACAAACGCATCCATTATGATGATACACATCCGATTTTTTTTTTGCAAATCTTTACTTTCACTTAAGACATAACCACATACTTATTCGAACACACTTTCCAACACGGGTATTTCGACATATTTTGTATGTATTTGTTGTCGGTACAAAAGCAAGAAGACTTTGAGACGCGTCTCTGCTTGCTCCCTGAACAACACAGCGCTGCTGAATTGAGCTCTTTTGCTTTTCGCTCTTTTTTCTGTTTATTTAAACTGCGATTTGAATTTGTTCGTTCAGGTCCAGGAGGAAGTGAACGTCCTGAACGACAGCTCTGTTCAGTGTTGCTGTCCCTGTCCGCGATACGCGCGGCTCTCTCTCGTGCACACGCGCCATCAGCTGCTCAGTTCAGTTTCCCGCAGCGCGGGGCTGAAGCCAACTTGATGTGTTGAATGCTCGGAGCACGTTATAAAACGTATTCTTAAAATACACATTTCTGTTTTAATAAATGGTCATATTAAATCATAGCATAACACATAAGTAGGTACAAAAATAATCAGTGATGCATGCGACCCTTTTGGTCTCAGTGTAGCTCCCTGCTTTACCATGTTATGCAACGCTGAGCAATTGCTGCGACGTTAAGCCTGACAGAGAAATCTCACAAGCACATATAAACACTCATTTTCATATGTGTAATATATTCTTCTAATTGTTTTGTGCCGTTTCGCTGCAGTGTTTTAATGTGAAAGGCTGTAAATGTGTACTTCAAGTGTTCAGTCGCGAGCTCATCTGTGACGTTCAGCATGATGATTCAGTTAGAAACCAGCTAAGACCAGCGTGACAGTGGCCAAAACTACTTTAAAACCATATAATATATTATTCTAATTGTTTTGTGCCGTTTCGCTGCAGTGTTTTAATGTGAAAGGCTGTAAATGTGTACTTCAAGTGTTCAGTCGCGAGCTCATCTGTGACGTTCAGCATGATGATTCAGTTAGAAACCAGCTAAGACCAGCGTGACAGTGGCCAAAACTACTTTAAAACCATATAATATATTATTCTAATTGTTTTGTGCCGTTTCGCTGCAGTGTTTTAATGCGAAAGGCTGTAAATTCTCTGTGGACTTCAAGTGTTCAGAGAAATACATCGCCAGCTCGCGGACATTTGGCTGCCGCGAATATATCATGTTATTACTTTAAACAGTTCAGAAACATCTGAATTTAGCTCTTGGTGTGTTCTAACGTGTGGATTGCGTGCAATCGCCGTTTTAAAAGGTCTTAAATTAGAATGAATTCGCTCGTTGTGAGCTCCGTGGAGACAGACTGAGCTGAGCAGCAGTGATTCTTCTCTCATCTTTCTGACTGCTCTCTGCCCAGAAATAAATTATTAATGAGCCCTGACCCCTGTAATAATCAGATATGTTGGTTTAGCTTGTCAGTTTGAGGGAAATTGTATTATTTACTTGGTATTTTTAACCGGTTTAAAAGTGAAACGAAACCCGACTCCTCCCTTTAATCTCGGTTATTGCAACTAGGGGCGCAATTTTTCTCAGATAATGTAAGTCTATGGGTAATGTATTTTGACATTTAAAAATTAATAAAAAAAAAACTTTAAGTCTGATCAGTCTGAAAAGATATAGCACACACCACCGCTCTATCCCGCAGGTTTCTGCCGAGTTTGGGGCTTGTGGCTTTAAAGCCCTAGGAGGAGATGCGTTCAGAATTTCTGTCAGAAAAATAATAAGAAGAAAAAGAAGAAGTTTAAATAGCATAACAGTATGTTGGCTTGTTGCCAAGCCAACATAATAAAAATAAAAATAAGTTTAAATAGCATAACAGTATGTTGGCTTGTTGCCAAGCCAACATAATAATAAGAAAAAGAAGAAGTTTAAATAGCATAACAGTATGTTGGCTTGTTGCCAAGCCAACATAATAACAGGAAAAAAAGGAAAAACTTTTCAGATTCATCAGATTCTGTTCCATCCTCTTTGGCTCAGACAGTGTAGCTACATACACTGCAGAACTGCAGAAACAATCAGAAGCTGAAGAATTTCATGTTCTTGTATACACTGATAAATCTTATATTGTTTTCTAAAACTATTGCTTTAAATTTTTAACAGATGGGCTAAAAAGGTACAGAAGAATAAAATATTACCTGAAAATATTTGAAACAAGATATTTTACAGTTGATGAGTTTTTTTTTTTATATATATACTCACTCTAGCAGGTGTCCTTAAGTATGTGTATTTTTTGTGTACATCCTCTTCAGACATTCCTTCTATGCTTTCTCAGCGTCTCCAGGAGAATGTTCCTGTCGTGTGGTCTTAGACAGTCTATGTGTCTGGATGTGTTTTCTGATACTCACTTTATAACACATTCACATGATTCTCAACAGACATTGAATCCTCCCCAACACAAGCTTCCTTCATCAGAACAACAGAAACAGATCATGCTTAGACCGTGACAGATATGAAAAACATCTAAATACTTATTGAACAAAGTGCTTTAGATATAAAAAATAATAAAAACATTGAACTGCATAAACATTAAGATGATGGTCAGGCAGTGAAGAAGTGGAGTACATACAAAAATGATTTAAATATCTGTAGTACAGTATCTTCCTTACATTAACCTGCACTAAGTGAAAATGTAAAATTGATTAACAGTGAAAAAATAAATTATGCATATGGCAGTGTGCTTACATATTCTACAATAACCTGCAAGTGCAGCACGTTCTGCTTTACATTTCAGGTTTAGGAATGTGTCAGATGTGCTTAAAAACACAAACTTGACTGATTGTCATTTTCCAGCAAATAAAGATTACAACACATTGTTACTACAATATTGTGTTATTATGTTGATAGAGATAAATCAATGGTTTAAAAACAATTTAACTTACACAGTCATTTCTTTCTATATTTCTCTGGAAAGGGTTCTTCACAACCAGTGTGTTGGCAGCTTGAATATACTCTGCATTAGTTGGACACCTGGCAGAAAGGTAGAAACAAACTCTAAATTAGAGGGTTTTTATTTTGTCTAATCGTCTTCAGATTGTGAATTGATCATAGTACAGTTGCAATAGAGGTGGTAATAATTTTTATACTTACATGATGTATTCTGTACTCTATTGTACAAAAAGGACGCAGATATAAACAATAATCTCTGAAGGATTCGCCGTCGATGCGGTCATCGTTTTGTCTCACTGTATGTCTGTCAACAACAATATACTAATTACTAAAGCTGCAAGATATAACGCAAAGGAAAAATTATGATCGTATTGTAACAAACTTATCTTAATATACATATTTGTGGTATATAAAGTATAGATAAACGTATGAATGATGAATAATTACCTCACGTCTTATCGCCGCCACCTTGTCTAAGGAAATTACGTAAATGTATATTTACTGCTGATTGGCCAGCACAGTAAACTCCTTTCACCAATGAGAAACCTTTTGACATGCCCCTACCTTTTGGCACGCCCCTACCTTTCAGCGTGCCCATTGCTCCAGGCTGCAGCTACCCGTCTCAGAACAGATGGCTTTTATGACCCTTATATATATGACCCTATATATACACACACATTATATATATATATATATATATATATATATATATATATATATATATATATATATATATATATATATATATATATATACACACACATGTAATGACTGTTTTGAATTTTGTGTCTAGAGTTTTGAAAAATGACATCAAGGTTCTGAAATTGGTGACAAAATGATGTAATGTAACTGTAATGTTCCCTGTGCGCATGCAGAAGAAATAATGTGCTGCACACACACACACACACAATTATTTGGGACAGCCATCTTGTTTCAATTCTAGTAAAAGCAAAAGAATTGAAATGCTCGGGCAAACTAATATAGAGTTCACATCACTATAGAGAACCGATGTGTGCCACTGCGCCAAATCAATTGGTTGTGGCTAGAAGGGATAATGTTATAGCTACTGAAATAAGTATATATTGAAAGTATTAGAGACTTATTTATTTTATTTTATATAGACGTAACCTACGCACACTTTCACCCTCCCTGCTATCTGCAATGGTTTCATCTTCACTTCCTTACCCTAAACTGTTAGCATCTTTGGATGCTAACAGTGCTACTGATACTTTCTGCTCCAGTCTTACATCTTGTTTAGACACTGTTTGCCCCTTATCTTCCAGGCCAGCCCGTAACACCCCTTCTGCCCCTTGGTTATCTGATGTTCTACGAGAACACCGTTCTAGGCTTAGAGCTGCTGAAAGGGTGTGGCGCAAATCCAAAAATACTACTCACCTTAATGTGTATCAGCCACTCCTATCTTCCTTCTCTGCTAATGTTTCCACTGTTAAAATGACATACTACCATAACAAAATTAATAATTCGTCTAACTCTCGCATGCTTTTTAACATATTTTCCTCACTTCTTTGTCCTCCTCCTCCCCCTCCTGTTTCATCTCTAATAGATGACGACTTTGCCAAATTTTTCATTATTAAAATTAAACACATCAGTCCACAATTTTACACACCACAATCAGTTAAGCTCATATCACCAGCAGACATACACTAATTTACATCTTTCTCTTCACTCTTTGAGGCAGAAGGCTCAAAACTCATTCTTTCTAATCACCCCACTAATTGCCCGCTTGATCCTATTCCATCTCATCTCCTTCAAGCCATTTCTCATGCAGTTGTACCTGCACTCACTCACATTATAAACACATCCCTCGACACTGGTGTTTTTCCCTTATCATTTAGACAGGCTGGTATAACTCCACTACTTAAGAAACCCAAAAACTTTACCCATCTCTTTTAGAGAACTACAGACCAGATTCCCTTCTTCCTTTCATTGCAAAAACACTTGAACAAGCTGTGTTCAACCAAGTCTCTACATTTCTCACACACAACAACCTCCTTGACAGCAACCAATCTGGTTTCAGAAGTGGACATTCAACTGAGACTGCCTTGCTCTGTTGTTGAAGCTCTAGGACTGGCAAGAGCGGAATCCAAATCTTCAGTACAATTTCACCATCAAGTTAGGCACATCAACCATAACTCCTTTCAAAACAGCTAGAAGCCTTGTATGATTGATGATCAGCTGACTTTCTCAGACCACATTGCTAAAACTGTCCGATCCTGCAGATTTGTTTTATTCAACATCAAGAAGATCAAGCCCTTTCTTTCGGAACATGCTGCATAACTCCTTGTTCAAGCGCTTGTTCTGTCCAGGCTGGACTATTGCAATGCCCTCTTGGCAGGTCTTCCAGCCAGTTCTATCAAACCTTTACAATTAATCCAGAACGTGGCAGCAAAATTAATTTTTAATGAGCCAAAAAGAACACGTCACACCTCTGTTTATCAATTTGCACTGTCTTCCAATAACTTTTTTCTTTGATTCTTTGATTAATAAAAAGTTGATAAGTAATAAAAATAAGAGCATTTATTAAAAATATAAATCTTTTAACAATATGTCTTTACTATCACTGTTTGAATAAACACTGTTCTTTTTAACTTTTTATTTATCTGAAAGTCCAGAAAACATATCTTAGGTCCCAAATATAGCAGCACAACTATTTACAACACTGATTATAAATTAGCATATTAGAATGATTTCTGAAGGGTCATGTGACAGGAGACAGGAGTAATAATGCTTTACAGGAATAAATTGTTTTTGAAAGTATATTCCAACTGAAAAATTGTATCGCAGTAATATTTCACAATATTATTTTGTGAAATAATATTCAGTATTTTTTTTATCAAATAGATACAGCTTAGATGAGCATAAGAAAATAAAAAAAACTTTACTGATTTTTGAACTTTGAACGGCAATGCATTATATACTGTATACTGTAAAAATGTTTTCTTAGTAACCTAAAATGTACACCATTTAGTTACATCAAGGGTCAAATGACATAAAAATAGCACATTCAATTTAAAAGTTACACACTTGTTTTTGCTGAATGTTTTTGCTCAGTTGGACGAAATATCCGCCCAATAGAGAAGGTTTTGCTCAGCAAGAAAGAAAACAATTGACGGATCATTGCTTGATATGTCATCTTACTTAGTATTACCCTCTCTCCCACTTTGCAAATATGTCTCAGATGGAAGAACATGTCTCAGATACATTTCTTGGGACACAAGGAAAGAAATATTTTGTATTTGATATTGCATTCTATTTTCTGACAGTTCACAAATAAATTCTATAACTTAAACATAACAAGATTTATCACAGATTGTTTTTTTTTTTTTTTTTTGATTTGTTTTTTTAATCACATTTTTTTATTACAGTCAAGCTTTTCTCGTAAATGTTTGTGAAATGAGCTCTACCACAATCACCAATGTGACCTCATTACCTTTAGAACCATGTGGCAAACAAAATAATCTGTTCTATAACATTGGTTACTTTCACTTTCATTTTAGCGTGATTTCTGGGTGGAGTGTGTCAATTAACGGCCGAAGGGAATTGTATTTAAAGGGAGCGTGTCATACCTGAATCAGAAGCGTCATCCGTCATGCCTTCAATACCTGCAAACGTGGTCAGTACCTTTGCGCCTCCATTTCACACACTGCAACACACGCACGCACCCACCCATTCACATAGCTTTCATATTCGCACATTCTGTGTGCTTAGTGTTTTGTTTATAATTATTGTGGCCCGATAAAATTATTGACGCTGTTGATTTAATGTGTGTGATTTAATGAAACTGAATGAGATGTTCATCCAGTGTTTTCTTTGTTCTCTCTTTTTCTCTATTTTTTTTTTTATGGACATTTTTGTGAATGAATGTGGACACGAATCTGCAAACGTGGATTAGCGTGACGCGGTCGGTTTCTGGCACGGGCACGGATTCCGGAGAGAGACCGCTAGCGGGAACGTGTGGTCATTTCTTATTTTGTTTTATTATTTTTTTTGTCCATTTTGTTTTTCTGTGTTATGATTTTGAACATATGAAAGAAATAAATATCCTGATGACCTTTAGTCTGGGATTATTATTATTTGTTGTGTAACAGGTGGTTATTTTTCTGCTATCCTGGGTAAAGATAATTTTTGACAGGTTTAATCCTGTCTGGCACCCGAAGGTTTTTTTTTTCCCCCCTTTAAAATGGTTATTTTACTTTGGGGGCGGCGACCACCGTTATAGAGTGGCGCCCAAACAGGGACTTGAATTGAAACCTACTTGAAACTTGAGCTTTTGATTTTGACAATCCCTGTGAACTATTGAACACTTTTGAGGAAAAAAAAAAAAATGCACACCTCTGAAACATTGTGATTTGAAAACTTGATATATATATATATTTTTTTTTTTTTTTGGAAAATTAGTGAAACAATGAAATTGTCTGAATTAATCTTGAAAATTGTTTTTTTTTTGTGTATACTGTGAACGCTAAATGAACAATTAGAGGTGTTCTCTCTAAGGTGTCACAGTAATTGATAATTGTTTGAATAGTGGAAAATAGTGAAAGCGACTTACTTTGAATACTTATTGTTTTTGATTTACTTGGTGTTTGTGAGATAATACTGATTGAACAGTTGTGAAATGTTGTATTTTGTTGTTTAGTATAAATATTTCAGGGACAAACAAACTGAAACACATCTCATTTACTGATATTTATTGGTTTTCACAGTCAACATTCTTGCACTCAATCACCGCAATCATGGCACATACCCCTCCCTCCCAATCTACTTTTGTGGAAATTGAGCCTCCACCAGACAACTCAACTCCAGTATGGCCGCCTGCACTGCGACCGGGGATGCCTCTGGAACCACCTCCATGTGCTCCGGTGTTCTACCATACCCCCACTCCACTCAGCCCTGTTCATCCTGGAACCCATGTGCACATGTCCTCTCCTGCTCTGGCTGGGAGCACTCCAGTACAAACTCTCACCTGGGCAACACAAGGGGATAACATGCAACTTTGCACCTCTTCTGAAGGTGGAACTCATTCATCAGTGGCACAACATGAACTGCCCAACATTCTACCAACTCCTGGAAGGCAAATACAAGAAGTCACTGCTCGGGTACAAGGGAACTGGGATACCTTGTTTGACTTAATGGCAAGACAAGAAACAAGAGTGAATGAACTTACCCAGGAAGTGAAAGATACCTCTTCTCAGCACCAGAGCCAGATTGCTGATCTTGCTGCAAAAGTGGAGGATAACAAAAATCAAGTTTTAACCCTGTTTACTACCACTAAGCAACATGAGGAGACTGAAGCAGATAACCTGACTAAAGCGATGAAGTTAATGATCACGGAAGAACTCCAGAAGGTGGAATCTACCTTGGTTTCTGAACTACGATTCATGGTTGATCAACTCCAAGCAGAGGTTCAGCAGGACATCAAAGCTGTTCAAAACACTTTCCAAACAAGCCATAATAAGATAACTTCACAACTCCAACAATGTGTTACTCAAACTGATCAATGTCTCACCGGTTTCAAAGGGTTGAAAAGTGAAGTGGAGAAAGGATTTCAAAGTGTTAAAAAAAGTGCCGATCAACAAAAGTTAAGCGTCTTGACGCCACCAGGTCCCAGCACTATCAGTATTTCATCCCAGACATCTCCTTCTGCTCCAGTGACTCCTTCAACTTCTTCAACCCCTCCGTTAACATCTGTGGTTAAAAGTGACCATATTAAATTAACCTTCCCCACATTTGGAAGGCCTTCAGATGATGCAGACCCCCTATTGTACCTAACCAAATGTCAGGATTTTTTGGCTATACATCCCCTGACAAATGCAGACATCCTGGCTACCTTCCGTACTGTCTTGTACGGAACAGCACGAGACTGGTGGGAAGTCAGACGGTCCACCATAACCACCTGGAATGAGTTTGAGACTGCATTTTTATCTGCTTTCCTTTCTGAGGATTATGAGGATGAACTGGCTGAACGTGTCCGTACTAGGATTCAAAGAGACACAGAATCCATTAGAGACTTCGCGTTTTCTTACAGAGCTCTCTGTAAAAGATGGAAGGCAGATTTTACAGAGGGTGAGATTGTGAAGATGATACTTAAGAATATTAAGCCATACCTTGCCAGTCAATTGCGTAGCAGAGTAAATACTGTGGAAGAGCTGGTAAAATTAGGACATCAACTGGAAAGAGATTATGAGCAACAGCTTCGTTATGATTGTGGTCGAATGGGCCCTAAGCATCAAGCCACATCACAAAGACCCTACTCAAACCAACCTACTGAGAAAATCCCAGTTCAGTGCTGGAGATGTAGAGGACAGCATCCACCAGGAAAATGTCCACATTATACCTCTCCCCAGTCACCTCAGACGTCTGGTCCACAGTATTCCACCAGCGGCAAACAACCTTATCACCCCAAGTCAGGTGGTCATCCGTCCAACAACTCTGTTGCTGCAACAAGAAGTCATAAGTCACAATCAGCAACCAAGAAAACCTCCTCCTCACTTACAAGCTCTAATGAACGTGTAGCGGTACCTCAACAACTAGTTGTTCCCCTTTGTATCGATGCCTGGTCAGGTAAAGCCATTGTGGACACTGGTGCAAGCTACACACTCATCCATGAGAATCTCATGAGGCAGCTTACATCCCCCGACCAGCTGCAACCGTGGTGCCATGGTCCTCTTCATCTGGCGAATGGAAAAGCAGAGATTCCGTTAGGATGGCTGAATACCACCATTAATTTACATGGCCAAGCATTTACCTTACCTACTGCTGTACTTTCATCCCAAGCTCTAGCCTATGCTGTAGTCTTGGGGTTGGACTTTATTTTCTTCAGTGGGCTGCAACTCAATGTCATTGATAAAAAATATTCCTTCAAGTTGGATCCTTCAAAAGAGTACCCCTTTCAACCAGGAAATCCAAGTGTGTCAAATGTAAGTCCCCAAAAAGATATATGTCAATTTAAGGAAGCCACACAAAACCTTTCCTTATTAACTTCTGTGCCCCCTCCATCATCACCATTGCAAATTCAACACCCGGACGGTATTGATGAAAAGACATTGATAAAAAATGCTGTGGACGCTGCTCATTTACCCTTTGATGAAAAGCTACAGTTACTCCAAATCCTGAACGAAAGCCCTCAGGTGTGTACTCTCCGTACTGGACGTACTGTGGTTCTCCAACACAGCATCTATTCCACCAGCCAAGTCCCCATTAAACAACGGCCATACCGTTTGTCCCCCCTCAATCAAATTGCCCTGGAGGAGCAACTTGATGAGATGTTGATGCAAGGAATAGTTGAACCATCCCACTCTGCTTGGGCATCACCGGTGGTCTTAGTACCCAAAAAAGACGGCAAATTTAGATTCTGTGTGGATTACAGAAAGGTTAATTCTGTAACAGAAAGTGACGCTTACCCTCTTCCCAACATCACAGAAATTCTGGAATCCCTCTCTGGGACAGCCATCTTCTCTACAATCGATCTAAACAGTGGATATTGGCAGGTGACCATGGACCCCAACAGCAAAACCAAGACAGCCTTTATCACTCCTGCAGGTCTCTATCAATTTAATGTTATGCCGTTTGGTCTCAAAAATGCGCCCGCAACTTTTCAGAGGCTCATGGAGACAGTTCTGGGAGAACTTAGGAGAAAAATATGCTTTGTGTACATCGATGACATCATTGTGTACTCACCTTCAATAACTCAGCATTTCCACGACCTCCAGACTGTCCTCCATAGACTAGGAACTGCTGGTCTCACCATAAACTTAAAGAAAAGTAAATTCTGTCTTCAAGAACTCTCCTTCCTAAGACATGTTGTAAGTGTCAAAGGCATTTCAGCAGACCCGTGTAAGACTGAAGCCATTCATACCTATCCTGTGCCTACGAACTTGAAGGAAGTTCAGTGGTTCCTCGGGTTAGCAGGGTGGTATCACCGTTTCGTTCCAAATTTTTCAAAAATTACTGAACCCCTCAACGCACTGAAAAAGAAGGGACATAGTTTTCAATGGTCAATTCAGTGTCAGCAAGCTTTTGAACAGCTAAAGTCTTGTCTCACCTCACCTCCCATTCTGGGCCATCCCGATCTTCAGCGGCCATTCATTGTTTACACCGATGCCAGTGACATCGGCCTGGGTGCCATATTAGCACAACGGAGGGATGTAGGCAGAGAGGAGGTTATAGCCTATGCAAGTCGAACATTAACTGGGGCCGAACTCAATTATACTGCAACGGAGAAGGAATGCCTTGCAGTCATTTGGGCCCTGGAAAAGTGGCAACATTACTTGGAGCACAAGCTTTTTACAGTTGTTACCGACCATGCTGCACTGCAATGGGTCATGAACTCCACGAAAACCACCAGCCGCCTCATTCGTTGGGTCCTGCGATTGCAGAAATTCGATTTTGTTATTGAGTACCGAAAAGGGAAGCTAAATGTAGCTCCGGATGCTCTATCCAGATCTTCGGTTACCCCAGGATGTAACTTGTACACCAGCAGAAAAGACCTAGCCCTGCCTGTATCAGATGTTGTCCTGTGGGTCGAACAGCACAAAGACCCCGAAGTTACAAAATTATTGCAAGCGGTTGCAGATAATTGTGCCAGTCTGAATGACCAGTACGAAATAATTGAGGACAAATTGTATCACAAAGCATACCTGACAAATAACCAACTGCATTACAGAATCTACATTCCCAGCAGTCTCCGATCCACCCTTCTCCAGTAATATCACTCCACTCCCATCTGTGGCCATGGAGGAATCTACAAGACCTATAAGCGACTTCAGGAAGTAGCATTTTGGCCAGGCATGTGGTCAGCGGTGAAACAGCATGTGAGGACCTGTGTTAAATGTCAAACTCTGAAAAGTGATAACAGGAAGCCTGCTGGAAAACTACAGCAAATCACAACAAGCCGCCCAAACCAAATGCTAGGAGTCGACCTCATGGGTCCGTTGCCACGTAGCACAACTCAAAATGAATACCTGCTGGTCTTTGTTGATTATTATTCTCGATGGGTGGAGTTTTTCCCTATTCGGAGTTCCACAGCAAAGAATGTTGCCTCCATCTTCAGAAAAGACATCCTGACACGTTGGGGCTTACCAGACTACGTTCTCTCAGACAAAGGCACTCAGTTTGTTTCATCTGTTTTCAGAGAATTATGTGAGAACTGGAGTGTTATTCCCAAATTAACTACCGCCTATCATCCCCAAACCAACATGACAGAAAGAGTTAATCGAAATCTCAAGAGCATGATGGCAGCCTATGTGGACGACAACCATCAGAGGTGGGACCAGTTCTTACCAGAATTCAGATTCGCCCTTAATTCAGCCATTCAAGAGACCACTGGACTAACCCCAGCCGAACTCCAGCTGGGTAGGAAACTCCAAAGTCCAATGGACAAAATACTCTCTGGCCCTAATCTAACCCCAGATGCTGCCTCTTATGATGTAGTTCATCATCTTCATCATCTGCAAACTCAAGCGAAAGAAAACAGCAAGAGAGCAAAAATGAGACAATTGAGGAACTATAACAAAAATAGGAGAGATGTAACATTCAAAAGCAAGGATCGAGTATGGTTGCGTAACTTTCCCCAGTCTAATGCACAGCGTAAATTTAGCGCAAAACTAGCCCAAAAATGGAGAGGTCCTTACCGCATTATCAAGCAGCTGGGTCCGTTGAACTATCAAATAGCCCTGGAAGACACTGGAGAAGACGTACGTACAGCACATGTTTGCAACATAAAAATGTGTTATCCAACAGCGGCAGAACTGGAGATACAAGAAAAGAAAAAACTCCTGGATATATTTCAAGAATCCTCAGATGACGAAGATTTTCTAGGATTTTCTCTCTCCTAAACAACCATAGGTTGTTTTCTACTAGGGTGGGAGAGTGTGGCAAACAAAATAATCTGTTCTATAACATTGGTTACTTTCACTTTCATTTTAGCGTGATTTCTGGGTGGAGTGTGTCAATTAACGGCCGAAGGGAATTGTATTTAAAGGGAGCGTGTCATACCTGAATCAGAAGCGTCATCCGTTTGTTTGCACATGAGGGTAGCCCGTATGAGTGATAGTTTACAGTGGAAAGACGGCTGTGTGTCAATCAGCTGTTTCATGGGTATGATGTCTGGTGCGTGACTGAAGCATTGCACTTCCAGACCAACTTCCATGGGCAGTGCTGAAGACAAGAAAAAAACTGCTTATCCACCTATCTTGGTGTCTGGTGACCCGCGATACTCATTGGTGCCTTCAATACCTGCAAACGTGGTCAGTACCTTTGCGCCGCCATTTCACACACTGCAACACACGCACGCACCCATTCACATAGCTTTCATATTCACACATTCTGTGTGCTTAGTGTTTTGTTTATAATTATTGTGGCCCGATAAAATTATTGACGCTGTTGATTTAATGTGTGTGATTTAATGAAACTGAATGAGATGTTCATCCAGTGTTTTCTTTGTTCTCTCTTTTTCTCTATTTTTTTTTTTTATGGACATTTTTGTGAATGAATGTGGACACGAATCTGCAAACGTGGATTAGCGTGACGCGGTCGGTTTCTGGCACGGGCACGGATTCCGGAGAGAGACCGCTAGCGGGAACGTGTGGTCATTTCTTATTTTGTTTTATTTTTTTTTTGTCCATTTTGTTTTTCTGTGTTATGATTTTGAACATATGAAAGAAATAAATATCCTGATGACCTTTAGTCTGGGATTATTATTATTTGTTGTGTAACAGGTGGTTATTTTTCTGCTATCCTGGGTAAAGATAATTTTTGACAGGTTTAAACCTGTCTGGCGCCCGAAGGTTTCTTTTTTCCCCCCTTTAAAATGGTTATTTTACTTTGGGGGCGGCGACCACCGTTATAACCACAAAACCATTTATCTCCCAAAGAGAAAAGAATCACATTCAACTATGTAAAGAAATTCGTACAGATATAATTTGAGTTAATATTATCTTTAGCCATCTTATCTTTTATTTTGCTCTGCACAAGATAACATACAAATTATATAGTCAAAAAGAAAATATCTGGTAAAACATCTCTGCAATATATTCATAACACAGTATGGTGGGAAAATTAAATTTGGTCCAAATTTGTGTGCTGAAAAATTGGTCCAAAATAATTTTAAATATACATATTTTAATACACTATAGGCCTAGCCATATTACAATAACAGTAGAGAAACAAAATGTAACAAACCAAAAGTATTATTATAAAGACACATTTTTTAAACAATTATGAAAAATTTGTGAATCCCAAAAATGTGCACCCCAAAAGTCGTCAAGTCAAGTCACCTTTATTTGTAAAGTGCTTTTAACAATACAGATTGTGTCAAAGCACTTTACAGTATTAAATAGGAAAATAGTGTGTCAATAATGCATAATGACAATAGTAAACAATACATTTTCAGTCAAAGGCAGTTCATCTTTGAATTCAGTGATGTCATCATCTAGCTCAGTTCAGTTTAAAGAATATCTGTGCATTCAAGTCGACGATGTCGCTGGATATTAAATGTCATAAATGACTGACATAAATGAGATGTTTCATAATCAGTTTCAAGAAAGAAAGAAAGAAAGAAAGAAAAAGAGCCTGACACTGAACATAAAATGCTTTCACTAATTCTGAAACATTTCATTTATGTCAGTCAATACACTCTATTTGTCATGATTCTGCCCTCGTGTCCTTGATTTTTCCTAGTCTTGAGGCAGGATCATGGCAGACCCGTGTTTTGTGTTCAAGCACATGGCCTTGTCTTTGGGCCATGTGCTTGTGTTGTCTCGTTCCCTTGCCCCGCCCCCCTTGTTATCCTAGTCTTTTTGTGATTGTCCTATCTGTGTCACCTGTCGTGTCTTAATTGTTCCCCCTATTTAGATCTCCTAGTGTGCTCTGTCTTGCGTCGGTTCATTGTGACTGTTCAACTTATGTGTTCCTACCTGTCAGCCTCCTGAGAGATCTTGTCCTTGAAACCCCTCTTAAGAAGTCTTTTGTCTTGCAGTGAGTGTTTGTTAGTAGTTAGTGTTCAGAGTCTTTGTTTACCTTGTTTATTGTGTTTTGTAGAACTATTTAGTGTCTACCCTAGCCCTTGTTTTCCCCCTCGTGGGTTTTGTTTTTCCCCTTTTTGTATATAATAAATCCTCTGTGTAACCCGATACCTGCCTGCACTTGAGTTCCTCCCTTGCCAACCCTAACAGAATGAACCGACCAAATAGGAACTCAGCAGACAGGATGTCCTCCACTCCTCAATCCCAGTTGGAGTTTCGTCGTCAATGTTGGATGTCATCCCCCACCGACAGGAAGGGGGTCACCCTCCCATACTCGCCCGAGGGGGAATGGATCCTCCACAATTATGCCCGGCTGTGGGAGAAGTTCTCCCAGGAGGAGCCACAGGCCTCCCCCCAGAGGTCCCCACCATAGACCCAGCTGCCAGTGATCCCAGAGGGTCATCTCCTGGCAGTTACTACACTGGGGGAACAGGCAGATCCCTCCCAGAGTCCTGAGGCGCCTTCCACAGCCATCAGTCTCCCCAGGAAGCGTGGGAGACGATTGTCGTGGGAGTCAGCTTCAGAGTCTTCGGTGACCGAGTCTGCCCTGCCCGAGACCAAACTCCCCCAACCCGCCTCCGACCCAGCTGTGGCCTCTGCACCGCGGCCAAGGAGGAAGAGGAAGAAGAAGGGGCCTGCCGGTCCTGTGACCCTGTCTCCTCCTGAGTCGGCGAGGTCTCCTGAGCCAGCAGCGGAGAGCGCTGGCGTGCCCGTGCCAGCAGCGGAGAGCGCTGGCGTGCCCGAGCCAGCAGCGGAGAGCGCTGGCGTGCCCGAGCCAGCAGCGGAGAGCGCTGGCGTGCCCGAGCCAGCAGCGGAGAGCGCTGGCGTGCCTGAGCCAGTGAATAAGAGAACAGTTTAAGTCTGCTGTCGTGAGGGCGGAGGAGAGAGCCGCGGCCGACTCTGCAGCAGAAACTTTGATACAGTCCGTCTCATCTCGTAAGGAGATGCCGGTTATTATAGCCGCCAAAGCCTTGTCTGATTATTTGTCCCGTCTTGTCCAGATCCTGGAAATCCCCACCAGTCCTGTCTTGTCCCCAGAAATCCCGAGTGTCCAGCCGTCGTCTCCCCGTGTCCCGTGAGTGTTGCCCCGTGTCCTGTTGATGTAGCCCTGTGTCCAGTGAATGTTGCCCCGTGTCCTGTTGTCTCCCCGTGTCCAGTAGATGTTGTTCCCCCGTGTCCAGTAGATGTTGTTCCCCCGTGTCCAGCTGTCGTCTCCCCGTGTCCCGTAAGTGTTGCCCCGCGTCCCGTGTCTGCTCCTGTCATGTCCTCTGTCAGTTGTCCCGAGACCCCTCCCCACCCCTCACCACCCAGACCTGCCCGTACCCCCCGTCGTCAGCCTTCGTCCTGTCCTCCTAAGATCCCTACCCCTCCCACCCACCCTGGTCTGTACCCCATGAACTTTGTGCTCCCGCCTCCTCCCCTTCCCTGTTTGTTTTTTTTGATTTGCCACCCTAACCCTGCCATTGTGTATTCATGTTTGCCGTTGTTATTATTTGTCATGTCTTGTTGGTTTGTGTCTGTGTCCCAGTCTGTCATGTCAGTCATGTCCCGTGTTTGATGTTCCCTTGAGGAGCGTCTGGAAGCCGCTCCTTAAGGGAGGGGTTCTGACATGATTCTGCCCTCGTGTCCTTGATTTTTCCTAGTCTTGAGGCAGGATCATGGCATACCCGTGTTTTGTGTTCAAGCACATGGCCTTGTCTTTGGGCCATGTGCTTGTGTTGTCTCGTTCCCTTGCCCCGACCCCCTTGTTATCCTAGTCTTTTTGTGATTGTCCTATCTGTGTCACCTGTCGTGTCTTAATTGTTCCCCCTATTTAGATCTCCTAGTGTGCTCTGTCTTGCGTCGGTTCATTGTGACTGTTCAACTTATGTGTTCCTACCTGTCAGCCTCCTGAGATATCTTGTCCTTGAAACCCCTCTTAAGAAGTCTTTTGTCTTGCAGTGAGTGTTTGTTAGTAGTTAGTGTTCAGAGTCTTTGTTTACCTTGTTTATTGTGTTTTGTAGAACTATTTAGTGTCTACCCTAGCCCTTGTTTTCCCCCTCGTGGGTTTTGTTTTTCCCCTTTTTGTATATAATAAATCCTCTGTGTAACGCGATACCTGCCTGCACTTGAGTTCCTCCCTTGCCAACCCTGACACTATTGGCTATTTTTCTAAAGGAGTTGCAAAATCTTACCAATAAACATAAAAAAGGCTTGTCCTCCTGTTATACAAATCATTACATTAAAGGTTTTTGCTGATGCTGACAAGTTTAACTGGAAAAAAGTTAATATTAGATTAAAGTCATACAGAGTCAGGGTCATAAAGGGCTGTAACTTTGTCTGTTTCATCCAGTCCCTGCTTATTGTAAGAGAGGAGCCCATCAAATACATTTTTGGTCTGGAGACAAACTCACCATGGATGGATACTGAGACAGTTATGGAACTAGAAGAATAGAGTCGTTCTCATTCTGTAGCCTACTATCTTCAACTTTGCAAACTTTTTGACAAATAAAACCATAATGGACAGATCAGGCCTTTTTGTTTTAGCACTGTTATGTCTAATCCATGGACCCTGCATCGTGCAAGGTATGTTTTAATAAAATAATGAAATGATCAATTATTTTAATATTTGCATTATTAATATATAGTACAATATTCACACTTGAAAATATGATTGCATTTAGATTTTTTTTCTTCTTTTTTTTTAAAGTATGGTTTTGATGATTATTAAACAAACAATACACTCAGAAATAAAGGTTCAAAAGCTGTAACTGGGGCAGTACACTCTTGAAAATAAAGGTGCTTCAAAAGGTTCTTCACAGGGATACCATAAAACAGTGGTTCTCAATCCTGGTTCTGTAGAACCCGCCACACTGCACATTTTAGATGTGTCCCTATTCAAACACACCTGACTGAACTCATCACCTCATAAGTGAAGACTCCAAGACCTCAAATGTGTGCATCAGATTAGAGAGACACCAAAAATGTGCAGGATTGTGAACCACTGCCATAGAGGAACCATTTCTGATTCCACAAAGAACCATTCAGTCAAATGTTCTTTAAAGAACCACCTCTTTCCTACCTTTTTGTAATCTGAAAAACCTTTAGCCACAAATAACATTTGTGAAACAGAAAGGTTCTTCAAGATGTTAAAGGTTCTTTATGGAACCATTCTATGGCATCAAGAAGCACCTTTATTTTTAAGAGTGTATCTTTTTAAAATGTAAATTAGTCTCTAAAAGATACAAAAGTGTACCTTTTGAAAATGTATAGCCTTAATGACAGCTTTTGACTAAATGAACCTTGTCACTTGTATACTGTTGTTGTTCTCTCGTTGGTCTGATTGCTTCTATTGTTCTCATTTTGTAACTTGCTTTCGGCAGAAGCATCTGCTAAATCAGTGTGCTATTCTGCAACGTTGCTGACCCCAACCAGACTAAAATAGTCTGAATATAAACACTTATTATAGGTGTACCGTAGTGATTCGGATAAGACAAAAACACGGTTTGGAAAATGGATTCATGATGTATTCGCTCATTATATATATTTTTTACAATTTCAAAACAAAAACAACACTGTGGCACAGCCCTGCGCTGACTGGACCAGCAGAGCCGTGAGCGGTGGATTTTTATAAAACAAATAACAGAGGTGGAGGTAGAAGTGCGCTGAGCCATAACGATCTTTTATTTTGATATTTTATTGTTATTTATGTTATGTTGTTGGCACGATGTTACGACAAAGCTGCTAATAAAGTTTTATACGAATACACAGTGGATTCATGTTTGTTATTATATTTACAATATACCAAAGTTTTTATGCCAGTCGTATCATTTTATTTTGTATTTATCCATCACACCTTAAAGCCCGGTCCGTGAAAATTTTGTCTGACATTAAACCGGTGCTTGGTGCTATATATATATATATATATATATATATATATATATATATATATATTTGTATTTATTTTTTTTCTATCCAATGATGCATTTAGAAATCAAAGTTATTTGCTGACACAAAACAATGAAGCAATGAAAAAAAAAAAAATGCAACTTCAGTTACCTCTGCAAAAGTGAGTTCAATATTGCTGATTTCATGAGGTATCACATGAAGTAGAGTTTAAGGTATTCTACACAGTAGCTCCTAAACCCATAAACAGAGTTACTCATTGCCAAGTTATTCCTTGCAAAACCGTGATTTTTTTCCTCCTAAATTATCTAATAAACCTAAGTCCTCAGAACCATTAAGATTTACTTTTACATCAGCCTTCAGGTTCTGACACTTTTCTAGATTATTTTCCTTTGTTAACATCTAATGAACTGGTGAAGCCTACATTTTCAGAAAAAAAAAAAAAAACATTATTTTCTGAGCAGGTCAGTGTACCAGTGGTCAGTTCCAGTGTAGTAATGGTCAGTGCATAAATCAAGACTGGAGGTGTGATGGAACAAAGGATTGCACAGATGACTCTGATGAGCAGAACTGTCGTAAGTATCTCTAGCTGAACAATGGCTTGTTGGATTGACCCCTTATCAAGGGTCATGGATTTTCTCATTCTCTGTATTGTATTTTCAGCTTTACCAACCTGTAGCTCTCAGCAGTTCAAGTGCTTGACAGGAGAGGAGTGTATCCCTTTAGCGTTTGTTTGTGATGGTGAATCAGACTGCACCGATGGTTCTGATGAGCAAAGAGTCTGTGGTATGATTATGTGCCTTAAATGACAGAAAGAATACAGTTATTCAGTATTGTTTCAATATTGTTTGTTTTCTAAGGTGTGCAGACATGTAGCTCAGACCACTTCACCTGTCGAGAAGGGCAGTGCATTCCCAAACAATATAGATGTGACCATGTATCAGACTGTGTGGATAACTCTGATGAGAACAACTGCAGTGAGAATGTCTCTTTCTTCCATACACTAAAAAGAAATGGGGCACTTACTAGCAACAACACAAACTCCTATTTATCAGTATGCATTACTTAAAACAAAACAAAATAAACATAATGATATATTGTCAGTAATATTTTAATTACAATTAATTATTTATTTATTTTATTTCATTTTGTATATAATTAATTCCTACTATTTTAACCTTGAATTGAATAAAAATATCTGTTACTCATTTGTTTGTGACAATTTAGTATCTCTGTCAAAGAGTACAAAGAGTACCTCAGTGCAAAAGTACAGCCTAGGCCTGTAAAACACTGAAATAAATATAGTCACAGTACTACCAGTACAGTTTTCTTTATTGGTCAATATAGTAATAAAAAATAAATAATTGTCAGACATTCAGAAAATTCTAAATATAATTTGAATAAAGAATTATATTATTTGTTAACAGATGTAACACATCTAACACAAGTACACACACATTATTTGTAGTTGTTACACATTATTTGTAGTTGTTGATATTCTTCGAACCTGAATTTAAACTTCAAAAACTAAAATGAATTGCAAACAGGCCTATAATGAATGTCACAAAGGTCCTTTGCAATGTTATCTTTATGAGACAAAAAGCATATGACTCTTTTAAAGCATCCAATACACATAAAAATCTCAAGATGAATCAGTTACCAAAGAATTGTCAGATTTTGTTTCCATCATCAGGTTTTAAAATTCCAATAACATGCAACAAATTTCCTAATTACTGAATCCAGATTACCCAACCTGCACAGAGAAGACATGTGCTAACGATGCTTGCTACAACAATACTCAGCACTGCGATGGGATACTAGACTGTCGAGATGGATCAGATGAATCCAACTGCAGTGAGTGAAAGTGTAGTGACCAATCAGATCAGTCAGTGAAGCTTGTTGAGATGAATATTCAACATTTGACCATGTATATCACGGTCATTTCTTTTCATATTCTTTGTTTTTCATTTCTCAAACAGCAAGGCATTGTCAGTCACATCAGTTTGAATGTACCAGTGGATACTGCATCCCAATGCCCTTTGTCTGTGATCACTGGGATGACTGTGGAGACAACAGTGATGAGCAAAACTGTGGTGGGTTCCACAATACATGTCGATCATTCTACCAAAGATGCATGGGTTACAAAAGATAACCTTCTATGAAGTAAATGTGGGTGGTCAAAGTATACATCAGGTCACCGATAAAAGTACCGTGTACTTCTGAGTACCATGCAAATACAATAGTGGATAGTTTACTTGTAGTTGTTTCTGATATTATAAAGCACTACTATGTTTTCTTCTTCCAGAGTATAGAACCTGTAGTGGGTCAGAGTTCACCTGCAGTAACGGACGCTGTATGCCTCAGCAGTGGGTGTGTGATGGCATCAATGACTGTGGGGATTTTAGTGATGAGAATGGATGTGGTGAGATTCAAACCTACCTCCTTTCTCCTATGGATATGCAACACATTAAATTAGTATATCATATGGTAAATTAGTTAACCCTAAATGCTCATACTTTCAGACCCAGGTATCAGAGACTGTTACCCTGGCAAATGGCCCTGTCCAGGCTCTTCAGTGTGTGTTCCCATAAACAAAGTGTGCGATGAACATCCTGACTGCCCTGGTGGAACAGATGAGAGCAATAGTACAGCACATCTGACCTGTGGTAAATTAAATTAAATCTTAAAAATTTTGTGTTGATCAGCATGTTACTAACAGTACTCATAAACTTTTATGTAATGATGATGTGTTGTCAAACATTTAACAATAGCATGTCCCCTAACAAGCCTAACAGCCTATCACAAAGTAATTACTAGATGCCAGTGCATTTCTAATGAATATGCATAACATCAGCGAAACCCTCAGTATAACTGGACAATAATGGGTCAAGAATTAACATTAACAATTTCCCTAACAAGCCTAACAGCCTATCACAAAGTAATTACTAGATGTCAGTGCATTTCTAATGAATATGCATAAACTCAACGAAACCCTCAGTATTAAAGCACAATTTAAAGTAGTGTATTTTGTTGAATTATCTCAAATGCCCAAGATACTTAGAGTAACTACCTACAAAAACTGTATCTCTTGTAGATTTGCACCAGTGTTCTTCTCTGAGCTGTGAGTACCGCTGTCATCCTAGCCCGCAGGGTGGAGCATGCTACTGCCCCGATGGCTTCACTGTGGCCAATGACAGTCGCACTTGTGTGGGTAAGTGCCACGAGACCCCTTTATTATCTGATTACAGATCAGGGCCCGTATTCACAAAACATTTTACCTTACCACTAAGAGTTCTCCTAAATAGCAGTAAAGGTTTTTAACAACAGTTTTCCCTTAAAACCTATTTACAAATCAGCAGAGACAAACATTTACTAAGGAATCTTCTGAGACGGACAATACACACACAGTGCATTAACATTCAGACATTTGTCTGCACATGAGGGAAAATGTGGGAAAAACACCTCTCTCACCTGTGCGTTAGTTCCTTTTCATCCCCTTCTTTCCCTTTTCCCTTCCACGCACCCATCCTTCCCTTCACCCAGCTCACTCAAAATTGTCAACAGCATAATATAATGTTCTACATGAATGCAAACGATATTTACAGTGATGTGTGGTGTCCATTGAATGGTCCCAGGGCGGCTGGTACAATGGTCTCGATTTTACAAGAAGTAGACTGAAAGGTGACAAAGATCCAAAGAGTTAAGAGAAATTTTGCTCACTGTAGAGAGTGTGCCATTTCCCAATGTCTTTCATGCAAAATGCCTTTTGTCTCAAGAGGTGATAACTCTACATGATCAATGCTAATTCCAGTTGTTATTTCCTATCTCTCGGGGGATGTTTGTTTTGGTATGAGGTACTTTAGGAAATGTTGCAAGAGGATCAGGGCCTTCTGTAGCCAGAATGATCCTATGGCATGAAGTGTCTTCATACACTTCATACTATGAATTTTACTAAAAGTCAGCACCGGCGGCGCCAGGGGGGGTCTTGGGGGGTCTCAAGACCCTGCAAAAAATGCTCTGACCCCCCATTTGACCCCCCATCCTCTTCCTGATTAAAAAATATATAGCCTATCTGGGACAAAGATTCAATTTTTTTTCTCTTCAAACTACGCAGAACAATAATAAATAATTATTATTTAGACATTTATTCGTACACTGAACGAAGAACCGTTTCTGTCAGACGTGTCTGATTCGAGAACCGAGGAGCTGATGATACTGCGCATGTGTGATTCAGTGTGAAGCAGACCGACACACAGCTCGTCTGAACCGAACTGATTCTTTTGGTGATGATTCTGAACTGATTCTGTGCTTAGGTTATAAGCGCGGGTAAACTGATGGCTTGAATGAAGGCAAAGTCCTTTTCAAAGTCCTTTTTTTATAAACTGTCTCTGATGAAGGGCAGTCATCACTAATGACATTACATCGAGCGCAAAGAACCGGTGAACCAGTTTTTTTTCCAACTGGTTTATTTGATCGAATTGTCCGAAAGAACCGGTTCACTTGAGCACCTGCTCCTTTGCCCCATAAGTGCCCTTTTGTCAAAGCAAAATTTCCTATAATTTTTTTTTTGCAATAACATACCCTTTTGTGAATGCCTGCCCACGCCCAATCATAATATTAGTAAAATGTATTAATAATAATTTAGCCGTAAATAAAATGACCAACATGATGACCTTTCAACTGACCGGAACAATTCCTCACGCCGCACGCGCATTTTTTAACTGCTAAAGGATGTTTTCAACACCGTGGCAGCTGGTAAGTGGTGTTTCATTCTCAGCGAAGTGATTTTGATGTTTATTTACTTATTATTATTTTACAAGAACAATGTGATGTGAGAACATGCAGATATGTTGCTGTGTGTAGCCTGTAGTGTAGAAGTAACACTAGTGTGCTGTTTGAGGGAGAAAAGTTTCACAGGCATCGAGGGGTCTGGTCTTTTTATGTTATTTGACTAAACTTTTATTATATTACAGTACTTATTTATTTTTTAACACGTTGAGTGCCTTAAAAGTAATTATCACAACACTGGTAAGGCTTATTCAGATTTTCTCATTCTCTGAATTATCATTATAAAAATAAAGACAATTCAGAAATTAATTATATAATTATATTTTAAATGTGACGCAATTTTTTTTTTTCCTACAATAGCAACATTGTTTACAACAGCAAAACCACTTTAGCCTGTAAACTCAATAATATCTCTCTGGAAATAAATGTACAAATATCAATGTCAAAAAAACAAAAAATGCATAATATACCTGACATCAAAGTGCAGTGTGAAGGATATGAATAACAAATGTAGCTTGTCATTTGTTTGCATTGCAAAGGTGTTCAATTTTAGACAATAACAACTACAGCAGTAATAATAATAATATTAATCACTAAATTCCAGTGTATAAGTTTTTTAATGTTTTGTATCAATATTTAAGGTGGACTTATTGATTAGGTGCAAGAGTAGTAGTGATGGTTAAAATAATAGATTAATGCTGAAATAGTAAATTGAGCCTTGTTCCTAGATGAACAGAGAGTATAAAGTAATAGATCAAATGAGGAGATGGAGATAGAGGAAGAAAAAGAGGGAAATGCAGAGGCACAAGTGACAGAAAGAGAGCAGGGAACAGCAAGCCAGGAGACAGAGGCTGGTGAGAAAGAGGAAAATGTAGAGGCACAAGTGTTTTCTATAGTTTTTACTATAACCGCTGTTCTTAATTATTCTGTAGAACAGAGAAGAAAAAGTCATCAGTTTGGGACAATTTAAGACATTTCAGTTTCTAATCCCAGAGCTATTATTTTAAACTTAAAATTGTCTTCTCTATTGTTTCTTTTTCAAAACTGCATCAAAGCATTTGCTGCTGTATCAATACATAACCATCCATATCGATACGTGAATCAGCAAGGAATTTATCACAATATATTGCTTTACTGATATTTTGAACAGCGCCATTTAAAGCCTTGATCCATGTGCCCCTTTTATACTTTGAGCACCTGCCCCTCCAAAGGTCTCTGTTACGAGGGATTGTAAGCCACGTTAAAAAAGTTAACCGCTTAAGTTATTTGTGGATTAATGCTTATTGGATATGCAAACAATTTCAAACAATTCAGTTCGATTTGGTGAACTGGTTCAAGAAGATCCAGTTACATCGAATGATTCGTTCGTGAACCGAATATCACTACACTTCAGTGTTTTGAAATCTCACACAACAGACACTGAAGAGAAGACAATGCTGAATAAAGTCATAGTTTTTGCTATTTTTGGACCAAAATGTATTTTCGATGCAGTAATATTCAGTTATTAGCCGTGCCCAATGTGTTTTTTTTTTGGTTTTCATGAGACCCCCCTTGAAATGACCAGGACCCCCCCATTGCTCCCCCAATCAAAATTGTATGGAGCCGCCACTGAAAGTCAGATATGCATCTTACTCTTAGATTCATCTTTGAAAAATTTATGTTTTGTATTGAGTTGATATATCTTAATTGGCTATGTAATTGGCATAATACAGTGGTTCCCAACCTTTTTAAACTTGCGGCCCACACAACCAAACACATATGTTTGCGCAGCCCACTGCAAAAAAATTAACTGACCCCACTACTGTTGGATTAATAAATTAGTACTCAGAAGCTAGATTGTTAACTGTATTTACTGAATGAACTATGGCTGTGCGATATGGACAAAAAAAAAAAAAACTAAAAAAAAAACAACTATCGCGATTTCTTTGATAAATTTTGAGATTTCGATTTTAATCACAATTTTGACACACGGATATGCTTTACAGTCATAAATGCATTCAGAATGATTTTTCATATAACATATTTCCAAAAGAAAACCAATTAGAGCTTTATCAAAAAGTTTTAACATCTGTGGAACAGACATAAGTCAAAATAATCACAGTAGTAAAGGTGTAACAAAATGTATAGACTTATGGCAAAAAAATATAAATAAATAAATCCAGATCCAGTGTCCAAGGACTTTTATTCTTTTTTGCCATGCATTGTTCATAGAGCTCATTAATTGCAGCGGTGCCTCAGGTGTTGAAATATATTTTTATTATACATTATACAGGTTCACACGTAGCCTACTCCGTTTGCAGTATGTGTCTGCGGTGCAGAAGCAGCAGCAAGAGCACGTTATTATAACGTGAAAGCACATTCAAATAATGCACGAGCGCGAATCTCTCTGTTCGCACGCAGATTTCCTTTGTGGCGCATATTAAAACATATAAAAATTATTTTGAACACTTGCTTTGTCATGTCCAACGAAGAAGGAATTTAGCTGTTGCTGTGTGGTTCAGTTAACTCCACATCTTAGCCGCTGTCATCGGAATCCTGCGTGTTGCCCAGGCCTGGCGCTAGCCATTTGGGTGCCCTAAGCACAAATGCTTGGCGGTGCCCCTCCCCCCTCCCCTCCCCAACCAACCACCCACCCACCAACCAACCAAAGAAATAACTACCATTCAGAATTTCTTAGTTAGGTTCTCTTTACTTCCAAAATAACTGCTGCAAATGAATAATTGGAACTGAACAATGTAAACACAAAGTTAAAAGTTAAAATTTAGTGCAAATAACTGTATAAGTGTATGAATTTTATGAAGTATGAATTTTAAAGTGCACATTTTAAACTGCAAATAACCTTGCATAACTGCACAGTAGAAGTTACTCAACAGAGGGACTACATCTCTATAAAGAGACCATTCTGCTATTCTATAGAACTATATGAAACATTTTCACTACCATCAGTTGTCAGAGGCACTACAGAGGCACACGCCTACATTTCCTAGCTGCAAATTCAGCTATCAGCAGTGTTGGGGACGTTACTTTAAAAAAGTAATTAGTTATAGTTACTCACTACTTGTTCCAAAAAGTAAGTTAGTAACTGAATTACTCTTTAATAAAAGTAACTCGTTACCAGGGAAAGTAACTATTTGCATTACTGTAAAAAGAAAAAAAGGAAAAAAAAGTAGCTACATGTCAGAGAGTTTTTTTTTTTTTTTTTTGCAGTTTTCACAAGTCAGTTGAAATGAGTAGAACAGACAGGTACATAACTTTCAATATTTATTGCACGTCAACAGACAGCAAGAGTTTTATTCTGCACTTCAGGTGTTTTTGGCCACTAGCTTTGTAGATTCGTGTCACACATTGCATGTACACATTACATGCACGTTCTTGCCTTTGACCACAATGAATTTGAAGTAGTGCTTATATCTTCACCTTGAAAATGCCAACTTTTCATCGGATTGCTCCTGACTCGACATCTCTGCTGCGAATCTCTGTGTAGCTGTTGCGTGTGTGTGTGTGTGTGTGTGCGTTTGGCGCCGCTGGCGAAGCCGCGTGTGCCGGCATGTCTGATTGGCTACCATGAAACACATGAATCTGCCTTAGGGTGTACTCACACTAGGCACGGTTGCCATGAACCGGACCCGAGTACGATTGTCCCCCCTCCCCACTCCCCCTCTGGCCTGCACTCACATATAGGGTTTCAGCATTCGTGCCGGAGCACGCTTACGTCATTATGGTGCGACGGTTTCGGGATAAACAGGAAGAGCGGCGCTCTCTGAACACAATGGAGTGCATCGCTCTGTTTTCTTTGTGGATAATTTTGTGTCGCTTGGTCCACAGCCCTCTCACAGCCTGTTGTTAAACAGATGTGTCGCCTTAGTGGCGCGAAAATTTTCACGGAATCGTGCTGCTCGTATGAGGATGTTTGCAAGGTACGAGCTGAAGTGCAGCAAGGACTTTGCAGTTTTTAGTTTTTATGCGTTTTGCACCTCTGCCGTAGACCAAAGCGACCCCTTCCCTGCCATGTTGGTTTTGGAGCATCGCAAAACCGTGACGCAACGCGTCCTTTTCCGTGCTCCAGCACGGTTAGCGCTCACACTGCATGCGAACCGCACCCAAGTTCAACTGAACCGTGCCCTGGCCCACCTCTTCCAAGTGGGCCAGGGCCGGCTAATTGAGCCGTGCCCGGGCACAGTTCGGAGCACTCACACTAGTCAAACGAACCGCACTTTGGTGGTCAAATGCACTCGGGCATGGTTCAAACTGGATAGTGTGAGTACACCCTTAGCCAATCACAACCGCTTATCTCGTCATTAACCCACCTGCTCACTCGCTGTGTGAGCCAGGGGTCCATTCGGATTGCATAGTTTATTAAATCAATGCATAGTAACGCACCGCATTTAACGTTCATTAACGTTAACGGCGTTGTAACGATGGGAAAAGTAATTAGTTAGATTACCGCGTTACTGAAAAAATAACGTTGTTACCTAACGCCGTTCTTTTAAAACTAACATTTTTATTTAAAACATTGTCTTACCTGCAAGCGACGCGCGAGCATCATCCCGCTGTCTCTTCTTTTTTCCACCCCTGACTCTTAGTGCCTTTTCGAGGCCATGTCTGAGGTCGGTGTCTGCCAAATTTGACATTGATTGAGGCATAATCGAACAGACCACTGGGAGGTGGGGAAGGGGGGGCACCAGAGGGAGACTGGCACAGAGATTCACCTTTTTCTCGACTAATGTGGTTTAGGCCTATATTACTTTTGTATTGCTTTTGTATATTAACATGCTTTTAGAAATATTTTATTTGTTATTTATAATAGTAGCCTATTGTGATGATTTTTTTTCACGACCCAGATTTTTTTAGAGTTGGGTCCGAGTCCACCTTTGTCGAGTACGAGTCAAGACCAAATCCACAAACATCGAGTTCAAGTCCGAGTCCGAGTCCAAAAGGGGCCGAGTTGGACTCAAGTCCGAGTTCTTAAAGGCAGAGTCCGAGTCGAGTCCGCCCGAGTCCAGAAAGTAATTAATTTAAAAAAGATTATGAATTGGAATTGTACATTTTTACATTATATTAATATTTTAACCTTTCAACCCATTAAACCAATGGCAATATAAAAATGTAATAAAAAAATACCACTGTTACATCTAGTCATTGCCATTGAACATTTTTATTTTATGTCAACAGAACTAATTTCCTATCAAAAAAGTTTTCAAAGGTTTTATTGTATTACAAGTGCATGGAAATACAAATGAACCTATTTTATTATTGTATCACACTATACTGTCCTCCAGTTAAAGATGACATTTCAGTTATTTAATGCCTCTCCCCCACATTTGACAGAGGTAAAGTGCAGCCAATGAGGAGATCCTTAATGATGACATTATGAATTTCTTGTTGTCTTGGAGAACTTGCATCATAAAGTTGCATTGCTTGTTTGGTCAGTTCTGGTCTTGCAAATCCTGCAATGCTGAGCTGTGCAGCATCCGTTGATTGCTGCTGCTGTCACCAGTAAACTGAACCGAAAACCGTTTCTTTCGGAGGCGTCCGATTTGAGAACCGATGAACTGATGATACTGCGCATGCGTGTAATTTTTCAAGTATTTTGTTAAACATCGGAAAGTGTGATAAACTATAAAAAAAAATATGTATATATATATATATATATATATATATATATATATATATATATATATATATGTTTTTTTTTTTTTTTTTAAGATAGGGGCTTCATGTTTCTAATCTGTATATTGTAGATTATGTATGGGCCAAAGGGGTTTTCAGGGAAGTTGGACAATAATTAAGACTCTAAAGACTCCATGTTTAATATGAATAAGGGATGATTTATGAAATATCTGTACTGTATTTATAGTTAATGATGACAGATTCACAAACTGTGAGTTTGTAGTAAACAGAACACGAGTAGAGCAGCTGATGATACTGAACTGCAGCATGTGCCGGTGTCCTGACATTTTATCCTACCCTGTCAGATTTTCCTACCCGGGTTTTGAGCGATTCTCGTTCTCGAGTCAAGAACCGGTTGTATCAGTTTTCAGATCATCAATAAACTGAACCGAAAACCGTTTCTTTCGGACGCGTCCGATTCGAGAACCGAGGAGCTGATGAAACTGCGCATGCGTGATTCAGCATGAAGCCGAATGACTCACAGCGCGTCTGAACCGAACTGATTCTTTTGGTGATTGATTCTGAACTGATTTTGTGCTAATGTAATGAGTGCGGGTAAACCGAGGGCTTGAATGAAGGGCAATCTGACGAAACGTAAGTTCATTTAATAACAAATACATCGCAATGGATTATGTATCCGGTGAACTGTTTTTTTTTTCAACCGGTTTATTGAATCAAACCGTCCGGAAAAGAATCGAACTTCCCATCACTAATCCACACTGATATCCAGTGAGTGGTGCGTGTGTTTCGTCTGCAAGCAGGAGACTTCTGCCTGCCGGTGTGGTGCAGTAAAATGACAGAAGGGGAGACATTCATTAATTTATCATTTCAATTTTATGCTGGTTTTATTGTTACACATGACGTGGACTCGACTGTACTCGGAATATTTTCCGAGTCCAAAATGTTCAAGTCCATGTCAAGTCCGAGTACAAATTCACCCGAGTGCGTGACAAGTCCGAGTTCATTCAAAATTGGACTCGAGTCCGGACTCGAGTCCGAGTCCAAGTTCGAGTACCCCAACTCTAGATTTTTTGGTGCCCCCCCAGGCACTTGGTGCCCCACGCGCAGTGCGTGATGTGCGTGTGCGGAGCGCCGGCCCTGGTGTTGCCAGATGTTGAAGGGGTTATTGCTGTCATGGACCGCAACAGTGCTCATTGGCTTTAAAGCAGGACACTCTCCTGCATTCTTAACACACCCTCAGGTGCACACGAACGCATTTAGAGTGTCTGTAATGAGTCGATTTTGTGTATGAGAAAAGAAGCCCTATGACTTCAACTACCATCATTTACATTTTCATTAAATTCTGAAATTATCGTACATTACGGGATTTTTTTTCATTATTGATCATAAAGAGGTACAAATTATTGTAATAATTATCGTACGTCTGACAACACTGGTGAACAGTCTGATCCGTTAACATGGGCTCGGAAAAAAGGTGCATACTGCGGGAGGTCAGGGCCGCGGAAAATCGTGCTATAAAGCCATTTAGAAATCGTGCACGCTCAAATCGTGATGATCGTTTACGATGATTTCTATTAATCGCACAGCCCTAGAATGAACAGGCAATGAACAGAAAATAACTCGGGCTGACACTGCTCAGCAAAATCAGATCCAGGCAGAGCTTGGCAGCGGGTAGACAGTCAGCGGAGCAAGCAGTCAGGAGGGAACATGTTGACAGCATTTATGCATGTTTGAATTTGTTGTTTTGTAGCATATGCAGCAAAAATATAAATTGGTGGTTTATTCCTAGTTACAGTTTAATATTTATTTTTTGTTATTTAATTACAATATATTTAAAATTGTGTTATTATGTTATGACACTTTTACATATATTAACAATATTATTATTTATTTTAATAGTAATTGGTGGCCCATCTGCAATACCACCGTGACCCGCTAGGGGCCGCAGACCACAGGTTGAAAACCACTGGCATAATACATATTTACCTGACTGATAATAAATTGTTACATTTGATTTATTCTGACTTATTCTTGAAATGCTCATGTAGATTAACTGAATGCGTATGTTTTGGCAAATCTGTGTCCAGGGTTAAGTGCATACTAGATCTCAGGTTAGATGGAGCATGGGTACATCAGTTGAGATTCTAAATTTCTGACTAACTACTTGACTTTAGTTAAGTTGTACTTAGTTGTGTTAACTTTGGGGGGCTAGTCATAGTACTGGGCATAACTGCTAGTTATTGTCTCATCTTTAATTAAGTTGTACGTAGTTATATTAACTATTGGAGGCTAGAAAAATAGTACTAGCATAACCACTGACTATTGTTTGAGCTTTATTCAAGTTGTATCTAGTTAATTTAACTATCGGGGGCTAGATAAAATTACAATCAAAATATATAATTAGCATAACTGCAGATTTTTGTCTTAACTTTAGTTAAGTTTTATGTACTTATATAACTGTTGGGGGCTAGACAAATAATTATAGCATAACCGCTGATTATTGTTTTGAGCTTTAACTAAGTTGCACATGGGTACCGTCTCAGTTATATATGCAACCCTTGTTCCCTGATGGGGAACGGCAGTGAAAATTGGCTAGTGGATTTAACATAGCTGAGCCACTCCCCGTCCCAACAGATATAAAGTGCGACAGGTGCATCCACTCAGTAGGTTTTAGCCTGAGGAGCCGAGAATGTGTCCCGGCAACAGCGAACGGTTCAAGGTTGTGGCATGGGGACATAACGTCTCCGTTCCCTCCATCAGGGAACGAGGGTTACATATGTAACCAATACATTCCCTTTCTGTCGGTCACTACGAGTTATGTCGAATGACATATGGGGTCCTATGGAAAACGCCACAACCTGAACACGTCACAACCCTGTGGCACTGAAATTGTCGGCAAGCTGTGGCATGCCCCAAAAGCTACACTTAAGGTCGTAACCTCCCCAAGGCCCAGCGCAAATTCACTGACCTTGGTACCAAGGGGCCAAAGGGTGAGTACATCGCTGCTCGAGAAGGCAACGCTGTTGTTCCGCCCACACAAAGTCAGTGGAAGGGATTTCAACCTTCGGTGAAAGATTGCTTCAAATCTTCCCTATTTGTTCTTTCAGCTTGGGAAGACAATAGGGAAGCGAGCCTAGGAACAGGCCGCTACGGAGACCACATCCTACCTGTAGGGAGGTGACATGTGGAGATACTGATATGGACTGACCAGGGGGCAGTACTACATATGGAAAGGGTCTCTGAGGAAGGTCCTACCTTAGAGTAGGGATGGAACAGCTGCCAGAAGAGACTGACAGAACAGGTCTGTCAAGGGAAGACACGCGTTTGCCAAGAGGGAAACCTTACCGTGAAAGAAGACACATATGGGATTACCTGTAGGGAATCAAGCCATATGGACACCTAGCCCAGTACAGAACCTGACCGGAGCTCTGGGCATGCTAACACCAGTACTGGGCCTGGCGACAAACTGCTCCGGCAAGTTTGACCGCCGTGCTGGAGGATGCTCAACCAGGATACCCCAACTGGGGAACTCTACTGGGAGAAGTTAGGGGTAATGGCGCAGCAAGCGTGACACCCAGCCAGCCCTTCCTGCCAATTACCTGTTACCCAACACACGGGAAGAAACTGGCTCTACAGAAAGGTTGTAGAACTTCGCGAAGGTGTTCAGTGTTGCCCAGCCGCGACAAATGTCTGCCAGAGAGGCACCATGAGCCAGTGCATAGGAGGAGGCCACACTCCATACGGTTGACTTGGGAACGGTACTCCAAGGTGATGGCATCCACTATCCATTGGGCCAACCTCTTCTTGGAGACAGCCTTCCCCTTCTGCTGACCTGCAAAGCAGACCAGGAGCTGCTCAGAGCTTCTGAAGCTCTGGGTGGGTTCCAAGTATATGCAAAGCGCTCTTACGGGACACAGCAATGCCAATGCTGGACCTGCTTCCTCTGTGGGCCAGCGCTTGCAGGTGCACCACCTTGTCTCAGAAGGGAGTGGTGGGAACCTTGGGCATGTATCCAGGCCGGGGTCTCAGGACAACGTGAGAGTAGGCCAGCCTGAACACAAGGCACTCTTCACTTACGGAAAATGCTTGGAGGTCCCCGACCCTCTGATGGAAGTGAGCGCGACCAGGAGTGCTGTCTTGAGAGACAGGAATTTAAGCTCGACTGAATCCAGTGGCTCAAAGGAACCCCTCTGAAGTCCCGCCAGAACAATAGAGAGGTCCCAGGAGGGAACCAGGGATGTACTAGGAGGATTTAACCTTCTGGCACCCCTCAGGAACCTAACAATCAGATCATGCCTCCCCAGGGACCGTCACATACACTACCAGGGTGGAGGGTGACAGCCTACACTCCAACCTTTCTTGCAGGAAGAAGCACAACTCTGACCGAGCATTTCTGGGGGTCTTCTCGGTGTGAAGAACACCAATTTGTGAACAGACTCCACTTCAGAGCATAGGCCTGCCTCGTAGAGGAGGCTCTAGCCTGATTGATAGTGTCTACCACCGCCGGTGGCAGATAACTTAGGTCTGCCACGTCCCTTACAGAAGCCACACGTGGAGGATCCAAAGATCTGGACGCGGGTGCCAAATGGTGCCCAACCCCTAAGAGAGGAGATGCTTAGTCATCTTTCTAGAGAACTTTGCATTCAGAAGTGACATGGGGGGCGCCGCTCTCTTGCGTGGGGCGTGACGTGCCGGCCTTGAAGAACTCTAAGCATGGGACGGAGCTGGTGTGGAGGATGCAGGGGGGCACCCACGGCGACAAGCAGGCTGAGACACTGCCCACGATGGAATGGTGGCAACCGGAGGATCACATCGTGGCAAGATGTGCTGTATTGCCTCAGTCTGATGTTGTTCTGTCAGGAACTGCTGGGCACAGCCCCTGACAGCGTCACCACACAGGACAGCCTGGGAGAAGGGAGTGTCGAAAAGTGCACTTTGTCAACGTCTCTCATACCGACCAGGCTGAACCAGAAACGGCACTACTGGACTCCAGAGTGGACATCGCCTTCCCGAGGGACTGCGTCGTGAATTCTGTCACCCAGAAGGGTGAGGTCAGTCGCTGTGCGCAGCTCCTGCATCAATCTCGTGTTGGTTCTACCCTCATGCATTTGTTAAAGCCTTGGCTTGGTGAGTTTGCAGGATAGCCATCACATGCAGGGCAGAGGCAGCTTGGCCCGCAACACTGTAAGCCTTGGCGGCGAGAGTGGACAACAACTTACAGGCCTTGGGGGAGAGACACAGACTATTCCTCCCAGTGGCGGCGTTTTGCGGACACAAGTGCACCGCAATCACACTCTCCTGCTGGGGAATGTTGACGCACCCCTAGCTTCCCTGTCATAGAGGGAAGTGAGGACGGAGGAACGCAACGAGCTGCTTCTGGCAGTAAAAACGGGCTATCCATGACTACATCTCTTCCCCATGCACATCCGAGAAGAAAGGAACCAGAGCAAAACGCGGTTGTGAGCTGCGCTCTACACAGAGAACCAATCAAACAGCCATGAGCACTCAGGGCTGGGCGGTGCATTCACCTCCATCCTGATGCTCACAGCACCCGAGGGGGGCATCCCCACCGAATCTTCATCCACAGAGGTCATTAGCCCATCCCGATGCTGCAGTCGACATCTGATCCCCGGCGGCAAACTGAATGACCCGTTGGGACTGCCATAACACAGCCAAGCAAAATCACCCAGCAGCTGCACAGGACAAACAATGCGGAAGGGGTAAGAGGTCCGTAGGGCGTGGCCCGGCGGAGAAGCTCTCACTGTCACCTTCAAATCTCCCAGAGCACTAGCCGGCAGTCCTCTGCCTGTGGCAGAGAAACCGTAACGGGTAGTGACAGAGGGGTCTGCTCCTTTCCCTTTAAGAAAGGAGAGACGCGATTGCATCGTTGCCATGGTCACACACACCATGCATTTATGACCTTAAGGTTAGATTACTGTAATGCTTTATTGGGTGGTTGTTCTGCACGCTTAGTAAACAAACTACAGCTAGTCCAAAATGCAGCAGCAAGGGTTCTTACTAGAACCAGGAATTATGACCATAATAGCCTGGTCCTGTCAACACTGCACTGGCTCCCTATCAAACATCGTATAGATTTTAAAATATTGCTTATTACTTATAAAGCCCTGAATGGTTTAGCACCTCAGTATTTGAATGAGCTCCTTTTACATTATAATCCTCTACGTACGCTACGTTCTCAAAACTCAGGCAATTTTATAATACCTAGAATATCAAAATCAACTGCGGGCGGCAGATCCTTTTCCTATTTGGCACCTAAACTCTGGAATAACCTACTTAACATTGTTCAGGAGGCAGACACACTCTTGCAGTTTAAATCTAGATTAAAGACCCTTCTCCTTAACCTGGCTGTCATGGTTCTGCCTTCATGTCCTGACTTTTCTCTAGTCTTGAGGCAGGATCATGACAGACCCGTGTTTTGTGTACAAGCACATGGCCTTGTCTTTGGGCCATGTGCTTGTGTTGTCTCGTTCCCCTGTCCCGCCCCCCTTGTTATCCTAGTCTTGTCGTGATTGCCGTATCTGTGCCACCTGTTGTTTCTTAAAAACCTCTTAAGCACAAATGCTATTTTGGGGATTTCCGTTTTTCATTTTCCTACCTAATTTTGAATGCCTGCTTATACTAATGCTACAGTGTAAGCTCAGAAAGTTTGGTATAATTTCAAAGGAAACCCTTTGAAATTACATAAAACACTGTTGAAATTGATAAAAATGACAATATATGCTGTCTGTGTTATAATAAATAGGGAAAAAAACAAGGCGCTTTTTTATTTTATTTGTGTAAACTGAAGTTTGAAATGGTATAACTCAGGCATTGAAGGGGCTGGCAACATCAGACCAATGTCTTGTGCTTGTTCCACTTGTCAGCTATTAGAGGAAAACAGAAATTTCTTTCTATCCTAATCTATGCAAAAGTTATTCCATTCCAACTGAAGGAAGGAATAATACTATTTTTGTATACAATTTTAGTCTAAATAAGTATGAAGTCATCTTTTGCACACTTGCAGTATGGAATAATGTGATATCTGTATATTATTTTACAGAAAACACTCAGAAGTTACATAAAAAGCTGCTGTTTGTGACAAATAGTATTATTTATGTTGTTTCACATATGATGAACCATCTCAATACAATGTGCTTTTTTTGTGTGTGGGTTTTCTGAACAGTCTTTGAAAGAGAATAAGTCAAATTACACAATAGCAACATGCATAAAATTATAAAAAATATCTGGTCTATCACAATCTAAAATAGAATCCACAATCTCCAGCTTCATATCATTTCATTTATGTCTATTCTGCATCGTGTAAAGATTGGGAGACCTCGCCTGTCTCATTCATATATAATATTTTGATGTTTTATCAGCGTGTCTGTTTGTTTTGGTTCTGATTCAGCGTAAACACGCTCCCCGAAGCTTCTACGCGAACTTTGGAGCGTCAACAAACTAATTTATGTTTATTCCCCCAGTACTGTACTGTTTACTGTACATTCACTGAGATGCGGTCGAACACTGCACAGTTATGAAAATAAACATATTAGCTTATTGCTAGTGGAGCTTCCAGGCCTCAGAATAAAGAATCAAATGTATGAAAGCGAGTAGCACGCGTATACGCTTACCAGATGCGCGTCCTGACCTCTCCACGGTGACGCTGGTAATCCATAACTTGTATTATGAATATTATTCATTTTTAATCCGGCGAATCCCTGCGTGTAGTTTTTCCTCGCGTGCTCTTTGTTCAGAAGCAGCCAAAAACTCCTTTTCCCAGAGACCAGCGCTTCGTTTCATCATTCCGGCGGAAAGGACTGGGCAGTTTAATTAATTTGCAATAATTTACATCGCGATTCTGTTGAAGATCATTCGATCTGTGATTGTCACACAATAAAATGATCTACATCATCAGATTCCTGAGAATGAGAGCTTTCTTGTGATATATGACTTGACTGTTTTGTGAAAAATATTTTAAATACACATTCTTACGAAAACGTATTCGCAATCGTTAGATGGAAATTTATGAGGGGGGGAAATATATTTCTTAGCTTAATTTGACTACTTTATGTATCATAAAACCCCAATTAATGGTATTCTTTGTAAAGAAAACACTCTAAGCTTTCAAATGAACCCATTTATGGGCATATACCATATAAGGAAGGATATGCAAATGATACACAAACATCTGGCATGCTATTTTCGGACCCGGTACCGGGTCTGCAGAGTTTAAGAGTTAATTAGTTCTCCTATTTAGATCCCCTAGTGTGCTCTGTCTTTTGTCGGTTCATTGTGTTCCACACTGTGATTGTGACTGTTCCATTGAGATTGTGATTGTTCCTACATGTGAGTGTTTACCATATCGTGAGTGCCTCTATATGTTTCTGAATCCCTGAAGAAGTTTTTGTATTACCGTGAGTGTTTGTTTATAGTTAGTGTTTAGAGTCCTTGTTTATCTTGTCAGCCGTCCTGTTTGATCATTTTGTATCTACCCTAGTCAGTGTTTTCCCCCTCGTGGGTTTTGTTTTCCCCTTGTGTTAATAAACCCTCTGTGTAACCTGATTCCTGTCTGCACTTGAGTTCCTCTCTTGCCAAACCCTGACACTGGCTTACACATTACATACTAATATGCTTTTAATATCCAAATCCGTTTAAGGATTTTTAGGCTGCATTAATTATCTAAACCGGAACCGGGAACACTTCCCATAACACCCGATGTACTTGCTACATTATTAGAAGAATGGCATCTACACTAATATTTGTCTGATTCTCTCTTATTTCGAGGTCACCGTAGCCACCAGATCCAGTCTGTATCCAGATCAAAGGGTCACTGCAGTCACCCGGATCCAGTACGCATCCAGACCAGATGGTGGATCAGCACCTAGAAAGGACCTCTACTGCCCTTAAAGACAGCAGAGACCAGGACAACTAGAGCCCCAGATAAAGATCCCCTGTAAAGACCTTGTCTCAGAGGAGCACCAGGACAAGGCCACAGGAAACCGATCGATGATTCTTCTGCACAATCTGACTGGAATTGAACTACTGGTTTCGTCTGGTCAGAGGAGAACTGGCCCCCCAACTGAGCCTGGTTTCTCCCAAGGTTTTTTTCTCCATTCTGTCACCGATGGAGTTTTGGTTCCTTGCCGCTGTCGCCTCTGGTTTGCTTAGTTGGGGTCACTTCATCTACAGCGATAACGTTGACTTGATTGCAAATAAATGCACAGACACTATTTAACTGAACAGAGATGACATCACTGAATTCAATGATGAACTGCCTTTAACTATCGTGTTTGCATTATTGACACACTGTTTTCCTAATGAATGTTGTTCAGTTGCTTTGACACAATGTATTTTGTTTAAAGCGCTATATAAATAAAGGTGACTTGACTTGACAATATAATAAGACGCTTAAGACGCAGTCGCAAAAGACACAGTAAAAGCACAGATTAATCCATGTTGTGATAACTGAGGGGAAACCATTATATCTTGCTCCTGCCCATATTCGCAGCGGCGTCCGAAATCATTTCGCACATTCAAAGGCTAGTGTGACCGCCCCTTGTGTCGTTCGACATAACTCGTAGTGACCGACAAATAGGGGGCTAACATTAAATAGATCTAATACTCAAATAATGGTAAGCATAGGTGACCTATTAAATAGTATTAGTCATAACCTCTGACTAATGTTCAGACTGGCAAGTTTGTAATCACGAGACACAGGTAAAACGGCCGATGTGAGGCACCTTGTGCAACATAGATTCTTAATAAATGAGTAAATATAAAGTAAAGAGTTAACTAGAATAATCAATTGTCAGAATCATAGTAATAATTAGAGACAGCAAACAAACAATTTGCCTTTCAACCTAAATTCGAGGTCATAATAAAATGAAGTCAGATTAGAATTGAATTTAAATTGAATAACTTTGCGAGCTGATAAGACTGAACATGCAAGAAACCCTCAGCCAGCACAGGATACCTTCCTTGGACAGAGTGCATGGACCTTATAAAGGTGATACCTTTTTAAAGGCACATTATTGTCAAATGTTTCTAAAACGTTTATGTCCGAGGCAGATTGCCAGCAACAGCCATTTTAGGATAGTTTGTGGATTGGTTTTAGTGACTTAGGAGTCCTCTTCATTACTCCTAACAAATCACAGATTTAGGAGCTAGTTTAGAGCTAAAAAGCTTTGTGAAATACTCTGAGCAAAAATTTTGGAGTTCTAGGAGAAGGACACCTGCATAATTTTTAAGATTTTCTCCTAAATTGGTAAATTATGAGCTACTTAAGCCTTAAAATGTTTTGTGAATATGTGCCCAGATTTCTGTCTACATCTGGATAATGTCACGCCATGCTAGAAAGAATACTGTGATATCATTGTGAGTTTGTTAGTTGCTTAAAGGTAATGATTTTTTATTATTATTTTATAATGTTTCCTGTGGAAGGCTACATTTATAGTCTTATATTCAAATATAATTCTTAGGATTTGTTAATACAAAATTATCATAATTTAGATATATATGTTAATTTTCCACCTTTAATTTTGATTTGAATGTGTAGTTAGAAGGGCCTTGTCTGCTACGTAAATGCACACTGTTCTCTCGTTTTTACTATAACAGCTGCCAAGATGAACTAATCATGAAAAGTGTTGTTTATAGCAGTGTTTCTTTTTTCTGCTGTGGCAAAATTTTTGATAAGTAAAAAAATCCCACGGCACACGCACAAAATTAAGCACTAAAATATAGCAAAAAAAAAAAAAAGATTGCAATGTTATGAAAAGGTGAAATCCTTTAAAATCTAGTTGCAAGTGCTCCATAAAGTATTACATTATGTCTCATGCATGTGAGTACACCTAATCATTATGGTTTTTCAAGTAATTTTTAAGGTGTTATAGTTTTCGTTTTCATTGGTTAAGACAGAACCGATTTACTGCTTATTTTATTATTAGATGATGACAAACTAAGACAAATATTTTCAAGAGTTGCAGCCATGTTCTTTTATTTTTTTTTATTTTTTTTGGTACAATCTATACATTTGCATAAGTGTGTTTTGGTTAGATCCGGACAACTGAAATGAGATGTGTTATTGACCCATGCATGTGTTTTATCCTCAGACTATGATGACTGTAAAATTTGGGGTATCTGTGATCATTTCTGTGAAGATCGCCCAGGCACCCATCGTTGCAGCTGTGCAGATGGATACTTCCTGGAGCAGGGTCATGTCTGCAAGGCCAATATTTCAGGTGAGTGGAAACTAAAACCAAAAAGTTTTACGTGCTAAATGTGTCATAAAACATAATGGATCATTATTGGTATGACCATATTAATTTATTTAAATATATTTAAGTGCCTCAAACTCTTTGAATTAAAGATTTTAGTACAAGTTAACATCATCCTTTACAACAGTACTACGAATTTCATTAAAAGCATTAGTTAATAATCATCTTCCTATACTGAAGGCACTACTGCAGACAATTTAGTAGAGTAGTTACTGGCTAATAAACAATAAAGACAAGTACTATGATGCAGATAAAAATAAAATTGTTTTTGTTGTGCACAGCATTTGTGCTAATATTATTGATAGTACATTGTAATGTCGCTTTCCTCTTTGTCCTTACAGGGGGTTTACCACAACTGATCTTCACAGATGGCCGTGATATCAAGATGGCAGATATTCATGGGCGGTTTGTTAGGCTTCTGGTCCAATCAGATGGTAAAGGTTATGCTGTGGGTGTCGGTTACAACTGGCACACTCAAAGGATATTCTGGACAGACACCAATTCTCAAAAGGTGTTTAATGGTTTATAGTGTGAAATTGAAATGTACATATACATATATAAATAAAAGTTATATATATATATATATATATATATATATATATATATATATATATATATATATATATATATATATATATATATATATATATATATATATGTGTGTATTTTTCAGGTTTACTCCATAAATTTTGATGGTAGTGAAAAGAAGGAGGTGCTGTCTGAAGCAGTGCACAATGCCCAGAATCTGGCTGTGGACTGGATCAACATTAAGTTGTACCTTGTTGAGGAACGTGTGGAGAGAATTGAAGCATGTGATTATGATGGAGGAAACCGTGTCACGCTGATTGCAGAAAATTTGGTGACCCCTCACGGGCTTGCACTGGACCCAACAGTGGGGTGAGTACAGTATAGGTCCTTTAAAAAAAATTGCATATTGTGATAAAGTTCATTATTTTCCATGATGTAATGATAAAAATGAAACTTTCATATATTTTAGATTCATTGCATACCAACTGAAATATTTCAGGTCTTTTATTGTTTTAATACTGATGATTTTGGCATACAGCTCATGAAAACCCAAAATTCCTATCTCAAAAAATGAGCATATCATGAAAAGGTTCTCTAAACAAGCTATTAACCTAATCATCTGAATCAACTAATTAACTCTAAACACCTGCAAAAGATTCCTGAGGCTTTTAAAAACTCCCAGCCTGGTTCATTACTCAAAACCACAATCATGGGTAAGACTGCTGACCAGAAGGCCATCATTGACACCCTCAAGCAAGAGGGTAAGACACAGAAAGAAATTTCTTAACGAATATGCTGCTCCCAGAGTGCTGTATCAAGGCACCTCAGTGGGAAGTGTGTGGGAAGGAAAAAGTGTGGCAAAAAACGCTGCACAATGAGAAGAGGTGTCCGGACCCTGAGGAAGATTGTGGAGAAGGACCGATTCCAGACCTTGGGGGACCTGCGGAAGCAGTGGACTGAGTCTGGAGTAGAAACATCCAGAGCCACCGTGCACAGGCGTCTGCAGGAAATGGGCTACATGTGCCACATTACCCAGGTCAAGCCACTTTTGAACCAGAAACAGCGGCATAAGTGCCTGACGGGGCTACAGAGAAGCAGCACTGGACTTTTGGACAAATTTTGCATGTCATTCGGAAATCAAGGTGCCAGAGTCTGGAGGAAGACTGGGGAGAAGGAAATGCCAAAATACCTGAAGTCCAGTGTCAAGTACCCACAGTCAGTGATGGTCTGTGGTGCCATGTCAGCTGCTGGTATTGGTCCACTGTGTTTTATCAAGGGCAGGGTCAATGCAGCTAGCTATCAGGAGATTTTGGAGCACTTCATGCTTCCATCTTCTGAAAAGCTTTATGGAGATGAAGATTTCATTTTTCAGCATGACCTGGCACCTGCTCACAGTGCCAAAACCACTGCACTGTAAAAAATCAAAAGTTGGGCCAACTTAAAAATTTTAAGGCAACAAACTTCAGCAGATTTTTGAGTTTGCTCAACTTAAAGGTCCGTTAGTTGTACAAACTTTTGTGCATGTCCAATCAACATAATATATTAAGTTAAGTGAACTTTTAGTTAAACTTTCAATTTTGTGTTTAGTTGACTTAAAATTTTAAGTTAGCCCAACTTATGAGTAAGTCAGCTAAACACAAAATTGAAAGTTTAACTAAAAGTTCACTTAACTTAATATATTATGTTGATTAAACATGCACAAAAGTTTGTACAACTAACAGACCTTTAAGTTGAGCAAACTCAAAAATCTGCTGAAGTTTGTTGCCTTAAAATTCTAAGTTGGCCCAACTTATGACTAAGTTAACTAAACACAAAATTGAAAGTTTAACTAAAAGTTCACTTAACTTAATATATTATGTTGATTAAACATGCACAAAAGTTTGTACAACTAACAGACCTTTAAGTTGAGCAAACTCAAAAATCTGCTGAAGTTTGTTGCCTTAAAGGGACAATAAGTAACTTTTTAGGTATTTTATTATCTAAAATCAATATTTTTATTCATAAATATGCCCTCAATGGTGTACAAATACCTATGCCAATGTTTAAACTAATCCTCGTAAATGAAGAATTTATTATCTTTATATACATGGGACGGGTAGGTCGATGGAGGCTTCCATGTAGTTCCGCCATCTTGCAAAACTATAATAGCAGAGAGGGACAAAAAGTACTAAGCCAACGCGTTTCCACAGCGCGTTTTCGGTCAGAGCCAGAAACGCAGGTGCAGAGCAGTGAGAGGCGCTTGAAACTGCACCGGCAAGTTTAAAAGTCTGGAATGCATTCTTATTATGGACCATACATATGCCGCGCCACAGGAGAAGAAAACATCGTCGCCAAAACAGTCAAAAATAGAACGTAAAAGGAAACGTGACCGTAGATTAAAGAAAACAAGAGTTAATGTCGGGGAAGCTTTTTCTAGGTGGAAAGAGCTAATGCTTGATAAAGATTTCAAAAGAGACGCTGAAGTGGCCAGTTTTCTTCTCGACAGGTAAGTCAGTGTTACAATCTATATTACAATATTTTTTTTTATATCTAACAATGCACATTATTCAGAAAATATAACGAATATAGAAGACATAACTACTAATTACAATATTTCATGTTTTCCACAGTCAGTAATTCATACTGTAACATTCGTTTGTTTATGGTCATGTTGCTGTTTGTTTGAAATAACACACCTGTTCACCTGAAGGAAAACTCGACGAAGTGCTATTAGAAGACATCCCGTCAAAGCTTTTTGGTACATATCGCCTACCGTAGATGCAACGGGCATTTGAAAAAGTGAGGCGCTGGAGAGCAAAATTAGTTTGAATGCAAAATACAATTTCACCACTAGATGGGAGTAATTCCTACTTAGTGTCCCTTTAAAATTTTAAGTTTGCTCAACTTATGATTGAGGCTACCAGCTTCAACAGATTTTTGAGTTTACTCAACTTAAAGGTCAATTAGTTGTTTACAAAACCTGATATTTGAAGTTGCTTTAAAAAAAAAAAAGTTGAAAAAACTTCAAAAAGGTTTTTGAGCTCTCAACTTTTTTTTTTTTGGTTTTTATATTGCAGCTTCAGAACTTTAGGTTTTACTCAAGTAACTTAACTAAGTTAAGAGCTTATTTGTCACATTTGTGTTGCAAAATTAAAAACTTCTACTCAGTTTTTATTTGATGCTTTCCCAATTAAATTAACTATCACAAAATTCAAGTCCAAAATAATGTGCAAAAATAACAACGTGTCCAGTCAAACATGTATTGGCTTCCATATCTGTCCTTCATATCTATCACAAGCAATATAAAATTAACTGCAATGGTGATAAAAGTGTGTGCATAACAACAGTTTGTGGCTCGCTGTCTTTTGGTTCTGCATTTCGAATAATGATATTTGCTTTAAAGTCTGTATTGGAAAAGCTGCAATGATTTTGACCACTGGATGATGAAATCAGATGTGTTTCAAAAACCACACTGGCTAAAAGGGCACCTTAAAGTTTCATGATTTTTTAAAAATGGCTCCTTATATGTTTGGAGTAATAGGGCATTTTACAAATTTCCTTAAAGTCACACAATTCACCATTCAATGTTAAGTGACTCTCACGTGAAGATAAGCACTTGTGTGATCTTAAAAGGTGAGACGTCAACCAGTGGTTTTAAAGGAGCAGATGCAATCTTTGTAGAGGCAGGGTAGGTGTCAGTATCTTCCCTGGTAGTGGCACAATTAATCATGTTTCAAAAGGACCTCCTGGGCAGGGTGTTCAAATCTGCATATCTTGCACTGCATCAACCTAATAAAAAAAAACAAAAAAAAAAACACACAAAATAACGTTAGAACTAATTCTTTTGGCAACAACATATGATTTTATTTTATTTTTACCACCAGGGATACATTAATTAATTGCTGGAGAACAATATAAAATAACAACTTAAAGGGATAGTTCACCCAAAAATCATAATTATGTTATTAATAACTCACCCTCATGTCGTTCCAAACCAGTAAGACCTCTATTTATCTTCAGAACACAGTTTAAGATATTTTAGATTTAGATTCCATGTGACATCAGAGGGTCAGTTAGAATTTTTTAAAGCATCAAGAATACATTTTGGTCCAAAGATAGCAAAAACTATGAGTTTATTCAGCATTGTCTTCTCTTCTGTGTCTGTTATGAGAGAATTCAAAACAAAGCAGTTTGTCATATCCGGTTTGCGAACGCATCATTCGATGTAACCAGATCTTTTTGAACCAGTTCACCAAATCGAACTGAATTATTTGAAACGGTTCGCGTCTCCAATAAGCATTAATCCACAAATGACTTAAGCTGTTAACTTTTTTATGTGGCTAACACTCCCTCTGAGTTAAAACAAACATATATCCCAGAGTAATTAATTTACTCAAACAGTACACTGACTGAACTGCTGTGAAGAGAGAACTGAAGATGAACACTGAACTGAGCCAGATAATGAACAATAGATGGACTCGTTCACGAGTCAAGAACAGTTTCTGTCAGACGCGTCCAATTCGAGAGCTGAGGAGCTGATGATACTGCGCATGTGTGATTCAGCGTGAAGCAGACCGACACACAGACCGTCTGAACCGAACTGATTCTTTTGGTGATTGATTCTGAACTGATTCTGTGCTAGTGTTATGAGCACAGGTAAACCGAAGGCTTGCAATCATCGCCAATTATGTCATTAGATTGAGCGCAAAAGAACCGGTGAACCGTTTTCTTCAACCGGTTTACTGAATCAAACTGTCCGAAATAACTACTGGTGATCTGAAATCTGACAAGTCAATGTTTTGTTCGTTATCTGGCTCGGCTCGGTGTTCATCTTCAGTTCTGTCTTTACAGCAGTTCAGTCAGTGTACTGTTTGAGTAAATGAATTACTCCGGGATATTGGTTTATTCTGACTCAGAGGGAGTGTCAGCCACATTAAAAAAAGTTATTGGAGACGCGAACCGTTTTAAACAATTCAGTTCGATTTGGTGAACTGTTTCAAAAAGATCCGGTTACATCGAATGATTCATTCGTGAACCGGATATCACAAACTGCTTTGTTTTTAACTCTCTCTCACAACAGACATGGAAGAGAAGACAATGCTGAATAAAGTCATAGTTTTTGCTATTTTGAACCAAAATGTATTTTCGATGCTTCAAAAAATTCTAACTGACCCTCTGATGTCACATGGACTACTTTTATGATGTTTTTCTTACCTTTCTGGACATGGACAGTAGACATACGCACAGCTTCAATGGAGGGACTGAGAGCTCTCGGAATAAATCTAAAATATCTTAAATGGAGGTCTCACGGGTTTGGAACGACATGAGAGTGAGTTATTAATGACATAATTATGATTTTTGGGTGAACTATCCCTTTAAAATACTATCTAAAAGCAAGCAAGTTGGTTAAACGAATATCAAAAAAAAAAAAAAAACTATGAATTTAAGCTTTAAAATAGCTCTTAAGTTATTTGTATTTTTAAAACATACAGATTTATAGCACGCCAAGCAAACATAAAAACATAAATTTAAAAGAAGTTAAAAGAAGAAAATACATCTTTGAGACGAAAACACACAAGCTTATCTTATACGGTTACATTTGTTTAAAAAAAATATTAATATACTTAAAACTTAACCTTATTCAAAACTCAAAGGCACCCACACAACTGCACAAAATGAACATATTATAAACAAATAAAGAAAACTCTATATCCTTAACAATAATTAAATCCCTTTACTTAATATGATATAAAACAGTGCTTACCTAAGTCATGATACTGTCTGGAAAAAAAAGCCACCGAATGACTAAAAGACTTCTCGAAGACGAAGCAGGAGAGGTTGAACTGACCAGTTTGGAGCCACCTAAGCAGCTGTACAGAAGCACATATTGTAAACAAATACATTCTGACCTTACTGTTAATTATTCTCATAGCCTACATAGAACATTACCTGCCAGAGCGATTGTACTGTCGAGAAAAAAAAAAAAAAACCTTGTGCTCATCTGACACTTCTCATGCAACTCGAAGACGAAACAGAAAACCTGAACTGATCGGTTTGGAGCCACCTAAGCAGCTGTACAGAAGCACATATTGTGAACAAATACCATTCAGACATTACTGTTAATTATTCTCATAGCCTGCATAGAACATTACCTGCCAGAGCGATTGCACTGTCGAGGAAAAGAAAACTTGCGTACGTCTGACCCTTCTCAGGCAACTCGAAGACAAAGCATGAAAACTGAAATGACTAACTTGCCGCCACCTACACCGTTGTAAAGATGAGCATATTGTGAACAAATTTCATTTAAATCATGGCTTAAATTGATACACAAAAGAACCACCGCTTACCGGAGCGATAACAATGACGGGCCAACGTTAACAGGGCGCCGCCTGAAGCAACTCTAAAGACACAGAAAACGCAAAGCAGCCACCACGCTTCTGGCACGCAGCAGAGACGCCACGCAGCCAGTCTGTCATCCGGCCTAAAACGGCATACAAAAGCACATATTTTGAACAAACACATTTCAACTCTTATGGTAAATATTATATAAAGAACAGCACCTACCGGAGAGATTAATTTAAACTGTCAGGCAGAAAAAATAGGCGACGTCTGACCTGAGGCAACAATAAGACCAGGTGGGAAAATTTAACTGACTAACTTGCTGCCACCTATGTTGTACAAAAGCGCATATTGTGAATAAACTTCATTTAAATCATATCGTGAATTGATACACATAGCTACACTTACCAGAGCGATCACAATGAGGGAATAAACAGAGGCCGCTTAAGGTGACTCGAAAATGAAACAGGAGAAAATAAAATGGCGTTGTTTAAAAAAGCATTGGAACTGCGCATGCTCATCAGCCTTTGTTGGCAATACTAATAACCAACTTAAAGTTGTTAGTTGTTCTAACTTGAAATATTAATTTGGTGTAACAAATTGATCTAAATTTCTATTCAACTTACATTTCTGTGTTATCTCAACTTTTTTAATGTTAAATTGTTGAATTAACTTTAAAAAATGAGTTCGCAAAACAAAATGTAAGTTGGATTTTTTACAGTGTGGTAAATGGTTTTCTGACCATGGTATTACTGTGCTCAATTGGCCTGCCAACTCTCCTGACCTGAACCCCATAGAGAATCTGTGGGATATTGCGAAGAGAAAGTTGAGAGACGCAAGACCCAACACTCTGGATGAGCTTAAGGCCGCTATCGAAGCATCCTGGGCCTCCATAACACCTCAGCAGTGCCACAGGCTGATTGCCTCCATGCCACGCCGCATTGAAGCAGTCATTTCTGCAAAAGGATTCCCGACCAAGTATTGAGTGCATAACTGAAGATAATTATTTGAAGGTTGAATTTTTTTGTATTAAAAACACTTTTCTTTTATTGGTCGGATGAAATATGCTAATTTTTTGAGACAGGCATTTTGGGTTTTCATGAGCTGTATGCCAAAATCATCACTTTTAAAATAATAAAAGACCTGAAATATTTCAGTTAATGTGCAATGAATCTAAAATATATGAAAGTTAAATTTTTATCATTACATTATGGAAAATAATGAACTTTATCACAATATGCAAATTTTTTGAGAAGGACCTGTATGTTTATGGATGTGATTCATTGTGTTGTAAAAGGAATATTGAACTCATCTACTTGTGGTCTAACCTGTCTTCTACAGATACATGTTCTTCACAGATTCTGGCTATGACACAGATGATGTTAAACTGGAACGGGCATTCATGGATGGCAGTAACCGGTTTGAGCTGGTTAAGACCAGACTGGGTTCCCCTACTGGAATCACCTTGGATTTGACCACCAAGAGGGTTTACTGGACAGATAGCCATTTTAACCTGGTTGAGACCGTTACATATAGTGGCTTGGACAGGTATCGTACTCCACAAATCACCAATTTAAACCCTTCTAGAACATGTAACTCAGTAATTCTCAACGGGGAGCCCACTAGAAGGCCTAGTTTGTTTAAACATTTTGGATATATTCATACAGTATATACCCATTTAGGATCATTATATGTATATCATCATATATTAGACCTCAGTATTCCTACTGTCCATAAAACCATGGATATATGAGGTCACAATTTTAAAAGGTGTCATTTCTAGACATTTAGTCAATGAAATTCTAGACATGTAAGTCAATGACATTTTTTAACTCGACTTCCATGTGTCAGGGTTTGGCAAGGGAGGACCCAGATGCAGGATTATCAGGGGGAAACAGTTTATTAACAAGCGTGAAACACAGATGATGTAGTAAGACAGTCCACAATAGGGCAGGGCACACGACAGGAGAACAGGGTGGTCAGAAGGACATGGCTCCAGACTCTGTGGGAAAAGGAGACCTGGTAGCAACTCAAGTAGGAAGGGCCTGACCCAGTTGAAGGAACCCCTTGTAGCACCACAAGGTCTGTCAGGTCAGACGAACCAGCGAGGATTCAGGAAGCAGGGCAGGAACCAACACAGACACAAACAAAAAGACAAAACAGGGGAGACAAGAATTTGACACATGAAAGGAAACTTGCAAACCAATGCCTAGGGAGAAACGAAAACTAAAAAAAAAAAAAAAAAAAAAAAAATAGAAATAACTGGAATTATCGGAAAATAAGAAGAACAATAGGAAAAAGCTAGGAAAAATGAACTAGAACTACAAACCAAAAATAAAGAAAACCGCAACCTTGCTGAAAACTAGAAAGAGAATAAAAAGGGTGGGAAAAACCCCAAAAGGTTCAAGAACAAAAACACTAAACTACAAAGACTAGAACTAGACTACACATGGCAACAAGTGAAAACAAGAGGGAACCAAATAAGTTGCAAAATACTGATTAAAGAGTTCTTACAAGACTAAATATCTAAGCAAGAGACTGTACACAAGGCATGCACAAAAACAAACCAGCAGAGACCAGAGGGAAATGAGCACAACATAAAGGGAGCAGAGCACACAAGGATCAGCTGAACAATTAGACAAACAAAAGGACTAAACAAGGGGGCGTGGTGATTAGAAACGAGGAGGCAGGACAAGGGGAGCACACGGCCAACATAAACAAAGACACAACCATGTGCTCAGGCACAAAATGAACAGAGACACATTAAACAAAGATAGGACAGACAAGACTGTCAGGGCAGGATCCGGACAGTACCCCCCCTCCAAAGGACGCCTCCTGGCGTCCATCCTGGGTGGAGTTAAATGGGTCACAGGGTTGGTAGGGAGCCAAAAGGGTACGAACTTGAGGGGTGGGTGGGAAGGGACCCATGGATGTCCATGCCTGTCAGGAAACACAGAGGGTGGGATGGGAAGGGCGGAAAATGTTCCAGGGCAATGGTTTAAGGCTGACCAGGGTGGTGCCATCTTAGGGAAACTTTGCAGACCGTGACCGACGGAGGGTGGGTTAAGGGTGGGGGCATAGTTAGTGGCACCTCTACCAGCACATTTCACAGGTGAAGGTCTCCTACTGGACTGAGTGTTACGGCCAAACTCCAGGATATTCTTGGTAGGCAAGACATGACTAACCAGGGATTCGGAGGTGGCATCAACGAGAAGTTTAGGGCTCTCTGGAAGGGCCTCCTTGGATAGAACATGTGGGCTTTACATGACTGACAAGACTTTCAGGGTTGGCCTCAAAGGATGCGACAAGACTGACAAGAACCTCTTCTGTAGCAGGGGGAGAGTCTGGAGTGGGCTCTGGGGATATAACAGGGATGCTCTTAGGGGCCTCTGGACCAAGTTCAAATACGGACACTGGACAGCTCTTGGGCCTTGTTGAAATGCCCTCCTGGGCTGCAGGAATAGGCTCAGGAACCAACTCTTGACTCCTGGTGGGGGATGACGAACTGCCCTCTGGGGCTATGAAGATTGACCAGGAAACTGGCTCTTGACGGCCCTCTGGGGCTGCTAAACTACTCTCCAAAGCTGGAACTGGCTCAAAGACAGTCTCAGGAACACCTCCTGTGGCTTCTAAACTGTCCTCTGGGGCCACAGCAACAGACTCTGGAGAGAGGGGGCTGCTCAGGAATGACGTCCGTTACCATAACAGGAAAAACATGCTGCTTAGAACCTGCCTCCATGGCCATAACTGAAGCATCAGGCAACTTGGGATCATCCAGGGCAAGTATATGAGGGGACTCTGAACAAAAGGTTCTAGCCATCCTTGCACAGGACCTCCTACCCTTACGCCCCCCAGGACCTTAATTCGTAATCTTGCCCACTTCTTGAGAGATTTGGACTGACAAACACACAATTATCAAGACTCGACATGACTGGCTTTGACTTAAGTGGGACAGACTTGACAGACACTGGAACAGAGGTTGACTGGGAAACTTCTCTTAAAGCTACCTTGATGGCTTCAGAAGGCTTCATTGATTTAGAAGCAGGAGCTGGCACTGAGCTACTCTCAGAGGCTGGAGCCAGCACAGGGGACTCCATGGCAGCTGCAGCAACTTGGGCCGCCCTCTTCCTTCGGGCCCTTCGTTTCTCAGTGGGAGTCAGATGATGATCGTGGACTTGACTCGAAGAGGGAAGGAGGGCAGGTTGCTGGTCACTGCTGATATCCTCCAGAAAGTTAAGGATTTGCCAGTCCTTGCGGTGATGCACATAATTAGAGAAGTCCCAGAAATTCAAAATACGCAGCTGCTCCATCTCCCATCGAGGTAAGGGGTCATCTAGAGTGAGGTTGAAGGCCTCCTTCAGGGTTAGATCATCATATTCAAGGCCCCTAGCCATGGTCAAAAATAATTGGGCATAGGACCGTGGTTCCTGGTCCTGCTGACGAAGCGATGCCAGTGCCTGCTGGAGCGCCAATCTCCCTTCCGCAGTGGCAGGTGGAACAATCTTAATACTCATTCTGCTGGGTCCTATAATGGCTGGTTCGTTCTGTCAGGGTTTGGCAAGGGAGGACCCAGATGCAGAATTATCAGGGGGGAAACAGTTTATTAACAAGCGTGAAACACGGATGATGTAGTAAGACAGTCCACATAGGGCAGGGCACACGACAGGAGAACAGGGTGGTCAGAAGGACATGGCTCTAGACTCTGTGGGGAAAAGGAGACCTGGTAGCAACTCAAGTAGGAAGGGCCTGACCCAGTTGAAGGAACCCCTTGTAGCACCACAAGGTCTGTCAGGTCAGACGAACCAGCGAGGATTCAGGAAGCAGGGCAGGAACCAACACAGACACAAACAAAAGACAAAACAGGGGAGACAAGAATTTGACAGATGAAAGTAAACTTGCAAACCAATGCCTAGGGAGAAACGAAAACTAAAAAAGGAAAAACAAAAAGGTAATACTAGAAATAACTGGAATTAATGGAAAATAAAAAGAATAACAATAAGAAAAAGCTAGGGAGAAACAAACTAGAACTACAAACCAAAAATAAAGAAAACCGCAACCTTGCTGAAAACTAGAAAGAGAATAAAAAGGGTGGGAAAACCCCAAAAGGTTCAAGAACAAAAACACTAAACTACAAAGACTAGAACTAGACTACACATGGCAACAAGTGAAAACTAGAAAACAAGAGGGAACCAAATAAGTTGCAAAATACTGATTAAAGAGTTCTCACAATACTAAATATCTAAGCAAGAGACTGTACACAAGGCAAGCACAAAAACAAACCAGCAAAGACCAGAGGGAAATGAGCACAATATAAAGGGAGCAGAGCACACAAGGATCAGCTGAACAATTAGACAAACAAAAGGACTAAACAAGGGGGCGTGGTGATTAGAAATGAGGAGGCAGGACAAGGGGAGCACACGGCCAACATAAACAAAGACACAACCATGTGCTCAGGCACAAAATGAACAGAGACACAATAAACAAAGATAGGACAGACAAGACTGTCAGGGCAGGATCCTGACACCATGGACATATTGATATGAGATTTTATGTTACATATTTATAGTCATGTTAATCTCTAAAATATTTTATCAGGTAAAAATAAATATTGGAACAGTAGTGCCTTTGAATATTGATATGGACAATCATGGGCCTTGGAGTTAAAAAGGTTGAAAATGGCTTTTTCTTTTTTTTTTTTTTTTTCTTGTGAATGCTGAATTTACATTCATATTTGTGTTTTCAAATATGCTTCTAGGAAAACAGTGTTGAATGGCGGTCATCAGGTCCCCCACCCATTCGGGATTTCAGTATTCGAGAACCATGCATTTTTCACAGACTGGGTCAAGATGGGTGTGATTCGGACCAACCGCTTTAATGGCAGTGACCCAACTTTTCTGTACCGGTCTACTAGCAGACCTGGACAAATTGTGGTTTCCCATCCAGCTCTTCAGCCCTTTGGTGATAACAACGTTTATTGTTATAAAGCAAAATGTAAAATATGAGCCAGGATGACACATTACAACATTAACTGTATAATACCTGGCCTTTTTTCTGACTGCAGTGATAAACCCATGTGGCAGACACAATGGTGGGTGTCAGCAAATCTGCCTTCTGAGTCACCGAACTGACAATGACGGACTGGGTTACCGCTGCAAGTGTCGTCTAGGATACGACCTACAGGATGATCACCACACATGCTTTAGTGAGGAAGAGAGCCCGCCTGCCAAATCATGAAATGATGTTGAATTAGATGGTCATATACTGAGATAGGAGAGTGTATTTTAACATTTTTGTTTTCAGTTTCAGCTGTACCAGATCCTCTGAAACAAACATGTTTTTTCTTTCAGAGATTAGAGACTATTTACTGGTGGCAAGTGCACAAGCAGTCAGGGGGATTCCTCTTAACGTTTCATCCCAGGAAGATGTCACCCTGCCCCTCGCTGGCATGGCCCAATCCTTCTCTGGTTCTGGAGTGGAGTACGATGCATCAGTGGAGACTGTGTTTTACAATGACCGAATGCGACAACTCATTTACAAATCATCCATCAATGGAACCAGTAAGTGGAAAACGCAACATTTACATTTACTTTGTTTAACTGGTTAAACTGGCCAAGTACCACCTTTGATTGAATCCAAACAGCAATCAAATTAAATTAATCAGAGATTACAAATACTGTAAAACCTGGAAAATATATATTTCATAAATGTAATATTAATTCATTTTTAGATTAATTCATTAATTCATTAATAGGGAAAATAAAAATGAAATAATTATAAGTATTTATAAAATTAAATAATAATATATTATGTTGTTTTCATTAACATTTAAATTAATTTTATATATATATATATATATATATATATCACATACCATCTGGGGCATTTCACATACTCCATATTCTTCTGCTTACCCTGTGTTAGCTCTGTGTTACAGAGATTAGTTACACTCAGTACTTCTCAGTGTCAGAGAAGTAGAGTTTATTTTCTTACAAAATACTGCCCTGTAAAATAAATAACTTTTTTTTTTCACTAAATGTGGTTCTGTTCTTATATCTCAGAAAGTGAGATCCTGACAGGTTACAGAGTGGGCTCTGTGGAGTCAATGGCATATGATTGGACCTCTCAGATCCTCTTCTGGACATCCAGCACTTATCGCACCGTTTCCGGTTTTAAAGTAACTGATGGATCAAGAAGGGACATTGTTCAGAACTTAAAATACCCCCGGGGTATTGCTGTGCACCCAAGTGCAGGGTATGAGACATCATGGACAAGAGTACATCACTCAGAATAAAGTTTTGTGCTAAATAAAACATCCATAGCATGTCCTGTAAATACAGAGGAACATAATGAAATAAAAGACCAAATTTACCATTAGCTGTTCTTTAGATTTGAATATTTGTGTGTGATTTTATTAGATGGATTTTTATGTAATTTTACTGGATAGCTCTATTTTGTTCCCTTAGATACCTCTTCTGGTCTGATTGGTACCGTCCCGCTGTGATCACCAGAGCATACACGGATGGAAGCAATGCTATTCCACTAATCAACTCAACACTTGGCTGGCCTAACGGACTTGCCTTGGACTACCTGTAAGGAGATTCTTTTACAATCAATAGTTTTCTGTACCTATACACTTTGAAGTGTTCTGTTTTTAAATGAGATAAGTTTATTCACATTTCATTGTGCTTTGATCCCGAAACAAGGATCAGTTTAAACTTAAAGAAGAAAATAAAAAGAAAAGCTTATTTTTGTGCTCAATAGGATGGATAGGCTATATTGGGTTGATGCGCAGCTAGACCGGATTGAGCATGTTAGCATTGATGGGCTAGATAGAAAAGCCTTCTCCAGTATTGGACAAATCACTCATCCTTTCTCGCTTACAGTACACACAGGTTGGCACTTCTGTATTTGTTCATTCTTCACATGGCCATTCTTCATATGATGCTGATGTTACGCCTATGTTGAACTAAATGAATTTAATAGATTTTTAATTTTTTTTTTACTGACTGATCTGCCTCCACAATATTTGTTAGATCATCTGTTTGTGTCAGACTGGAGGACAAATTCTGTATTCCGAATGAGGAAGAGGGATGGTGGGGAAAATATAATCCTACGAAAGGGCATCTCAGGCATAATGAACGTTAAGACTTACTCAGCTGATCTCCAGAACTGTGAGTGACACAGAAAAACTGCCTTTTTATCCAATTTACTGGAATTTTGTCAATTGTACTGCATTTTTAGACATGTTTTAACATGATGATGATGTCAGTTTTGGGTCACTGATAAATAAGAGCAAAAAAAAAAAAAAGAGGAATTAATCATAAAATACTTTTAATATGATCATTTGTTTTTATTTACATTTTTTTAATAATTAATTTAATTATTTTTTTCTTGATGCCAAGACAGTTGACATTTAGACTTTTAAATCAGAAATTTAACACATGCTTATCATAGAAGAGGTTTATTAATTTCACTGAATTAATAATTTCTTATTGTATTTTTAAATAAATTAATAGATAGAACATAAAATTGACCCTTGTACTTGTTAGATGCAAGTTGTTATTTATCCCAGTAAGGGTTAATCAGCTACTGTAATCTCATTGCTGTGTAGTGTTCAAAAGCAAATGCAATCTGATTCAAAACGGCCGCTGCAGCCACTTCTGTTTCCCTACGCCTGCATCCAACCGTGTGTGCGGATGTCCCTATGGAATGAAACTGCAGGAGAACCAGAGGGACTGTGTAAAGGATGATACTGAGCCCCCACCAGATGATAACTGTGGAGATTATTCCTTTCCCTGCGATGGGGGCCGCTGTGTGGCAAATTCTTTTCGTTGTGACGGTGTGAATGACTGTGTCGACAATACAGATGAAGCCAACTGCACAGATCCAGGTGTGTATGTACATGTGAGTGTGCTTGAGCACCACCCAAAGACCTATCAATGTCTATGAACATCTCCTTTGAACATTTTAATCAGGAACAACCTGCTCTCCATATGCCTTCACCTGTGGGAACAAGCACTGCATCCCTGTTAGTTGGCGCTGTGATGGACATGATGACTGTGGTGATGGAACCGATGAGGATAACTGCCCCACACGTGTTCCAACCACCTGCTTGTCCAGCCAATTTGCATGCGCTAATGGAAACTGCATCCCAAAAGCATGGGTGTGCGATGCCTTCAATGACTGTGGCGATGGATCTGATGAGAGACAGTGCAGTGAGTACTGAAGATTTTGAAGGAAATTCAGAAAATACATGAACAAGGTTCAGTGAATATGCAGAAATACATACTGGTAAAGACAATTTCATAAAAATAAAAAAAATCCCCAGAAGCCCTAGAACTGTCCATGTACACAAATATGACACAGTTAATTTAATTTAAATTTGCATATGCAGAAATGCTTATTGGTAAAGACAAGTTAATAAAAAATGCCAGAAGCCCTAAAACTGCCCATGTACACAAATATGACACAGTTAATTTAATTAAAATTTGCATATGCAGAAATGCTTATTGGTAAAGACAAGTTAATAAAAAAAATGCCAGAAGCCCTAAAACTGTTCATGTACACAAATATGACACAGTTAATTTTGACCAATCCCATTCTCCTCTGTCCTATCCCAGATTCCACTATCACCACCTGCCAGCCTGGCTTCTTCCTGTGTCCAGGTCACCGTTGTATATATAACTCCTATGTCTGTGATGGAGACCAGGACTGTTTAGATGGATCTGATGAAAAGGACTGTGGTAAGGCAGTGATTTAATTTGAATTTGAGATATTGGTATACACTTAAAAAAATCTGTTTTCTAAATACAGGTGCTGGTCATATAATTAGAATATTGAAAGTTGATTTATTTCACCAATCCATTCAAAAAGTGAAACTTGTATATTATATTCATTCATTACACACAGACTGATATATTTCAAATGTTTATTTCATTTAATTTTGATGATTACAACTGACAACTAAGGAAAATGCCAAATTCAGTATCTCAGAAAAATAGAATATAACTTAAGACCAATACAAAGAAAAGATTTTTAGAAATCTTGTCCAACTAAAAAATATGAAAATGAAAAGTATGATCATGCACAGCACTTAATACTTAGTTGAGACTCCTTTTGCCTGAATTACTGCAGCAATGCAGCGTGGCATGGAGTCGATCAGTCTGTGGCACTGCTCAGGTATTATGAGAGCCCAGGTTGCTCTGATAGTGGCCTTCAGCAGCTCTTCTGCATTCTTGGGTCTGGCATATCGCATTTTCCTCTTCCCAATACCCCATAGATTTTCTATGAGGTTAAGGTCAGGTGAGTTTGCTGGTCAATTAAGAACAGGGATACCATGGTCCTTAAACCAGGTACTGGAAGCTTTGGCACTGTGTGCAGGTGTCACGGTTGGTGAACCGTAGTCTCGGTTTTGCACTATGTGGGTGTAGTTTTTGTGTGTCTCTCATCAGCACTGATCGTTTCATGTGGTCGTCTCTGTTAATTGTTCATCAGCCACAGCTGCCACTTATTGCCCTGTCTTTCGTCTTGTGTTTGTCATAGTGTTGTTTGAAGTCTCCCGTTCGCATGCCTAGTTTCTCGTTCCTGTTCTTCTCGGTTTCATCTCTTCATTGGATCCTCACAACTCTGGGACCCCATCCACTCCTCACCATCACGGACCGCTCGTCTCAGTTCCTGTGTCACGCTCTCCTGATGTGTTTTCTCATCGCCACTTCCTGGATCACCGTCCGACATCGCCACACACACCTGTTGTTCCTGCCACTCTTCCCTGTTCATTGGACTCTCTCAATAAATTATTATTCAGTTACTTGCATTTGCTTCCTCACCATTATTTACAGTTACAGAACACTCTGACCAACATGGAAGCAGCAAGTTCCACATCACTATCCGAATTCATCCACCACAGCTACACCCGTATAGATCAGCAGCAGGAGATCATCATCAACACTGGACGTGCTGTCCAAGCGCTGGTGACACAGGTGTCCGAGCTCACCCAGCAGATCCAACAGCTGACCACTGCCGCAGCGCCACCCTCACCGTCTGTTCCCCGAGTTGTCCCTGAAATGAACTACCGGCCTACCTGTTCTTGAGATTTACTTCGGTAAATTTGGCCTTGTGGGGAACGCAGTGGGATATGTTCCTGCATGGGTTGGCCGACCGTGTTCAGAAGGAGATCTACCTACTCGAGTTGCCACCCAGCCTCAATGGGCTTATCGACTTGGCGCTCCGCGTGGATGCTCGCATCGGTCGACTGGGGGTGCACGCCTGTCCCACACGTCTCCCCGGCAACCCTGAGAGTGGCAACCCAAGCAGAGAGAACATGGCCGGTCCCATCCTTGATCACAAGCCCATGCAGGTGGGTAGAGCTCAACTGACACAGGAGAAGAGAGAGAGGGGGAGGTCCCAAGGACTTTGTATGTTTTGAGGTGGCTCTGGACATTTTCTACTCTCCTGCCCGGTAAAAGAGTCAGCCCGGTAATAAACTTGAGGCTACTTTCAGGTGGGATCTCCTGAAAGTACCGTGCTGCCTCAGACGACAAGACGCATCCTTGCGCGTTCTTTTTCCATCATGTATCTCCTGTCGAATGTAATTATGACATTGGTAACAGGGAATTATTGGCCGTCAAGTTAGCATTGGAGGAGTGGCGTCATTGGTTTGAGGGAGCGGGGGTGCCTTTCATCATCTGGACCGATCATAAAAATTTAGAATTTATTAAAACTTCCAAAAGACTCAACTCCAGGCAGGCTCAGTGGGGACTTTTTTTTTTTGGTCGTTTTGACTTTTCTCTATCGTATTTTTGATCCATCCAAATGCCCAGTGACTCCTGAGTGTATTTTACCTGAGAAAGTAGTTATCTCATTGTTACTAATGGAATGCATAGTCGATATAAAAAACTGGATGACGAGTAATTTCTTACTGCTAAATTCTTAAAAAACAGAGGTGTTAATTATAGGACCTAAAAACTCTGCTTGTAATAACCTAGAACACTGTCTAAGACTTGATGGCTGCTCTGTCAATTCTTCGTCATCAGTTAGGAACCTAGGTGTTCTATTTGACCGCAATCTTTCCTTAGAAAGCCACGTTTCTAGCATTTGTAAAACTGCATTTTTCCATCTCAAAAATATATCTAAATTATGGCCTATGCTCTCAATGTCAAATGCAGAAATGTTAATCCATGCATTTATGACCTCAAGGTTAGATTATTGTAATGCTTTATTGGGTGGATGTTTTGCACGCTTAGTAAACAAACTACAGCTAGTCCAAAATGCAGCAGCAAGAGTTCTTACTAGAACCAGGAAGTATGACCATATTAGCCCGGTCCTGTCAACACTGCACTGGCTCCCTACCAAACATCGTATAGATTTCAAAATATTGCTTATTACTTATAAAGCCCTGAATGGTTTTGCACCTCAGCATTTGAATGAGCTCCTTTTGCATTATAATCCTCTACAATCAGGGTATCTTCCGTCCATTCCAAATCCGTTTTCAATTAAAAAACTGAAAATGAAAGACTCAAGAGGATACAAGTGAGAGAACATTAATTAAATAATGAGAAATTGAAAAATGGCTCGTTTATTCGTTATTCCATCTAGGTTAAAAAAACGGAAAATGAGTTTTTGACTTGATTTCTCACTTTGTCGTTTGGGGTTTAAAAAACGGTTTATGGCTTCAATATTTCATTCGCACTTGTGGGCGAAGCTGAAACGCTCCTTTCATCTGATTGGTCGAATCGCTCTGCCTTCAGGCAGAATAAGAGTCTTATAGGAGCAATGTCTGAAACCACCGCTCACTGTTAATTAACATAATATTTGAGTCAGATGTTGCTGGACACATAATTCGTGCTGCTGTGACTTGCAAGTCACCCCTTTACATTATTTCTAGGTTATAGTATTGTATGAATATTGTCCAACTGATAAATACAGTGCAAATAGTTCTGTCTCCTTGGATAAAAGTGAAGTGGAAATAAAAATCAATAATAGACTGAACAGTTCTATGATAATATGTCTGTAACATTTACCACTCTTGTCTTTTAAGTCAAAAGGCACTAGGTGTGTGTGTGTGACATTAATAATTAATTGTGGAAATTAATATAGTTACATTTATTAAATAAATTCTGATTTTTTGTTTTATTACATACTAAATTGAATGATGTTTCTATTTTAGTCTTCTTTGTTGGCCACGAGAAAGCCAATATATATTTGAACATAATTATTATTATTTATTATGAGAGTAATGGAAATCGACTAAAACTTTTAATGTTTCACCAAATTCAGCTCAGATCTTCAGACTCGCCTGACTCGTTGATGTAATGTTCAGACTTTTTCCTTCTCAAAAAAATCCTAGTGACTTTCATTAAATGAGCAATGAAGGTCTTACACTTAATGTCCACTAGAAGGGGAGACAGGATTTCTTTTTAAGTAAGTTTAAATGACAAATCAATACATTGTACTACCATGAATATGCCATATCTGTGTAACACAGGTTCTTCAATGATAGATGGGGTGGGAGTGGGGTATACCTTAGCTCAATGATAACTGTATAATATAAAACAACATTAACTAATGCAGCTGGTGCCAAATAAAAATGATTATGTTTTGGAAAACTGCAAGTCAAATGTACTTGCACAAATGACTTGCTGTTACATAAAACCCCTTATGCGTTGTTGGGGACCTTTTCGTCCACTAGAAGTTGAGTCTTATTTTGTCCACAACTTTCTGTTTCAGCTAATGGAATGATTTTTGGTGGCAAATATTATTTTGACACATATTTTGGGAAAATGCTTGAAATGTTTCAAAAACTCAACAGTACACTGTGGGCAAATTCACTACCCTTTCGTTATGTTCGGGATGAAAACACCCCCTAAATTAAACTGCTGTAAAATTGTATCAGATATTTTTTTTTTTTTTTGCATAAATCTATTAATCAACCTCAGTCATGATCAAAACTACCAAATGTAAAAAAAAATATCCAAGATTTTAACTCTTTAATTAACAAGTTCATAAATGATGTCACTGATTTGAAAAAAAAAAAAAAAAAACACACACACACACACACAAAATGACATATTTTCAATATAAAAAGTGATTGTTGACTGGATATTTTTTTTAACTTTTATGACAGTCTTGGGCATGTCAAAGATTAGTAACAAGATTGGCTTTGATGTATTGTTAGTTTTTGTCCATGTAGTTCTGAGAGCATGAGGTGCATATTTGGATTTTTTCAGATACATCAAGGTAAGTGCACAAAGTTCTCTCTCACACACACTCTCTCTCTCTCTCTCTCTCTCTTACACACATACACAATATAGTATGCTGTTATACTCCATATAGCTTCATATACAAGTCAGAAATTAAGCTTTTTTTTAGAGGCCTATCTAAAGGGTCCCACCTAGTGATCAACTGTAAAAATAACACATTTTACCTCTTCCCAACAGGGAAAACCATATACAATCAAGAATGCATGATTATGTGTCATGGCTTTACAATCAAAAGTGTCATTATAATGGAAGTCAATGGGGCAAAAACAGCCACCAACAATAAATTAGGGGAAAAAATAAATAAATCTAATGCTGCACAAAAACTAAAAATGCATCAAAGCCAATCTTTTTACTAATCTTTGACATGCTCAAGACTGTGATAAAAAAAATCCAGCCACAATTACTTTTATATTGAAAATAAGTCATTTTGTTAGTTTTTCCCCCCAAATCAGTGACATCATTTATGAACTTGACAATTAAAGAGTTAAAATCTTGGCTTTTTTTTTTTTTTTTTTTTTTTTTACATTTGGTAGTTTTGATCAGGACTGATGTTGATTAATAGATTTTTGCAAAAAAAATATTGAAAAAAAAAAAAAAAAATATCTGATACATTTTATAGCAGTTTAATTGAGTGGATGTTTTCATCCCAAACATAACGAAATTGTATGTGAATGCACAAGGGACACATAATAACTTTTGTTTGGCACCAGCCGCAGTTAATGTTGACAGCTAGCAAGAGTGTGGTGGGGTGCAAGGTCTGTTTTGACCAATGGATGGAGACCTCAAGGCAGTGGCCTAAATGCTGATCTGAAGATTTTGTCTTTATAGATTACAGTTTACATTGTACTTACTGAAGTACACCTCTGCATGCAGACAACCCAACTGTACAAATTCATTTACAGATTTAAAACCCAGTCCTGAACCGGGAGAACCATGTTCTAGGGCTGGGTGATAAATCGATTTTATCGATTAACTCGAATTTGATATTAAGGGCGATTTGTTTTTAATGAAAATCGTTTTTCTCTTTAACTTCCACCACCGGCTCTCCCATTAGGCTTCCGTAGTTCAGAGTGGGCTCGCCCTCCCCCTGCTTTCCTTACAGCCGCACACAGACAACATGACAGTTAACAGCGCAGAGCTCGTTAAAAAGAAAGGCACCGTTTCATCCGTTGTTTGGAATTGGTTTGCCTTTTTTAGTGTCAGACACAGAACAAATAATGGCACATTGCAAAGTGTGTTTAAAAGCCGTTGCTACAAAAGGTAGCAGCACAACAAATTTATTCCAGCATCTTAAACAATAGGGATGGGTACCGAAACCCGGTATTAAACTGGCCCCGGGGCTAAAGACCGTATGAAAGACTGTAGTATCAGTAAGATCTGACGCTATCGGTTCTGCTTTCGGTACTGGAGGGAAAAAAAATTATGCACTATGTATTTTTCCTTAATAATGTTATCGTGCACATTTTATCTCACCAAACATTTCTAATGTGCGATCATATTGAGAAGGGTATTCCTGCACAACCGGAGGCTACAGTTACAGGACCGCAATTCTGTGACCGCAGCTTTAGGACCCTAGTATTTTTGTAACAGCGCCACCTACTGTACTGAATCAACACTAATTAAAGATGGACGACGTGGACAGCAACCAGACGGTGAGTATCGATATTTAATTACGTTTTATTTTATAACGTTTAAACGGTGCAAAGTTTACATAGTGAGAACTGCTACCTATGAATTAATAATTAATTCCCACCAAATTAAGAATTTGTGAGCTAGTTTTATTAATTACTACAACGTTAATTCGTGGCTATGATTTCATAAATTATAATTGTGTTTTAATGACGAAGTATTATAAGTGAATCTAGCCTGCACATTAATTAAACTTATCAGATGACAAGAGCATGGTTGATGTAAGGTTTGTTAGATTTACCTGCAGCTTAATGTATTAGAGTGAATACTGGCTTAATAGTCGTTGTTTTACCATATTTAGGTATAAAATATATTTCATAATTAAACTTCACTGACTGCCTAGTTGCAGTATGTGTTAGCCTGTTGTTTTGGCATTATTTTGCAATGATAAATTAGGCATTTGGCAATTTTAATAGTTTGTTACAATTTGGCCTAATCTGCAGGTCTATTCCACATACAGTTATACATTGCTATCATGTGTTAGTTTCTGTCATGTTCTGCATGGCCAATATGAAGTGATTTTATGGATTCGATTAGGCTCATTGTAGGACAGATGATTAAAAAAGGCACTAGGGATATTTTCATGATCTCAAAATATTCTAACAAGTACACTCTCACTTTTCCAAGATACATATAACAATCAAAAAGGGAAATCCCTGCCCGAATTGAAGAGATGCACCACATGCTGCAAGGACTTTCACTTTTCATATATATATATATATATATATATATATTCCAGTTGAATATGTTAAACAAATGTTTCTTATTTATCTCTCTCTGTCTCTCGCTCTCTCTTTCTCTAGAGTTGAAGCCTACAGCCATTCTATCCATGCAGCAACTGATGGAAAAGGGGTTCACTTTGGTGCTGTTGTGATGTTGTCACAAAAATGACATGTAAATTCTGTACAGACCAAGAGTTTGGACACACCTTCTCATTCAAAGAGTTTTCTTTATTTTCATGACTATGAAAATTGTAGATTCACACTGAAGGCATCAAAACTATGAATGAACACATGTGGAATTATATATGGAATTATATACATAACAAAAAAGTGTGAAACAACTGAAAATATGTCATATTCTAGGTTTTTCAAAGTAGCCACCTTTTGCTTTGATTACTGCTTTGCACACTCTTGGCATTCTCTTGATGAGCTTCATGAGGTAGTCACCTGAAATCGTCTTTCAACAGTCTTGAAGGAGTTCCCCGAGAGATGCTTAGCACTTGTTGGCCCTTTTGCCTTCTGTCTGCGGTCCAGCTCACCCCTAAACCATCTGGATTGGGTTCAGGTCCAGTGACTGTGGAGGCCAGGTCATCTGGCGCAGCACCCCATCACTCTCCTTCTTGATCCAATAGCCCTTGATGCCTTCAGTGTGACTCTATAATATGTATATAAATAAACATTCTTGAATCATTCTTGTGTCTTGTCTTGCTTCTCAACAACTTTTAAAATATTGGCAGTAATTTAGTGACTCCATATGCTGATTCCAACTTTAACTTACCTGATAATGAGCTAATTCACCTTAAGGAAGTGAATCAATATACTGTATAATTCAAGAGACATTTCAAGACTTTTAAGGTTCTTCATTTTTTAAAATTGTTTTAACATTGATATACATCAATTTTACAAAATTGATATTTCATTTATATTTTGTGTAAATTCATGTTTAAATTTAAAATTGTGACTCAAAGCACACTTAGTAATTTAACTCTGCTGCATTTTGAAGCTTACATTTAAAAACATGCTACTGAGATTAATATATTGATGCTATATACAAAGTAACGTGACTGCAGTTTCAGGAACGCAGTTTACAACAGGATACTAGAACTGCGTTCCTGAAACTGCAGCCATCGCTATATTGGCCAGTACGGTAGGTGGCGCTGTCAGGAAAAACTAGGGTCCTAGAACTGCGGCCCAGATCTGCGGTCCTGAATCTGCAGCCTCCGGTTGTGCAGGAATATACTATTGATCATATTAAGTCATCTGTGAGATTAGCGAAATCTGTCATGCGCGCTGCGGAGGCTGTCTGTCAGTCACACACACACACAACAAGAACGAGCGCGGCGCACACACACGAATAACAGAACGAAAACTCCCGCTAAATAATAAAGAGTGACGATGGCGAAAAGATTTGCTTAATAATGTTATCGTGCACATTTTATCTTACCAAACATTTCTAATTTGCGATATTAAGAAGTTTGTCTGTGAGATCTGCGACATCTCTCATTCGCGCCGCGGAGGCTGTCTGTCAGTCACAAACACACAACAAGAATGAGCGCGGCGCACACACACAAATAACAGAATGAAAACTCACGCTTAATAATAAAGAGTGACGATGGCGGAGAGAGCAAAATGTTCCAAAGTGTGGTTATACTTCACTAGCGTTAGGGTGACCAGATGAGATTATTCAAAGATCAACAGTCTGTCATTAGTCTTTAGTGTGCCACAAAAAACAACAACATTAAAATCATGAACTCAAATGTCAATGTAAAAAGAAAAAAAAAAAAGAAAAAAAACAATGACTGTTGTAACATTGCGTAGATCAGACCTTTCTGTAATGCTAATGAGTTTAAAGTTTTGTTAGCACTTTATGAATACCCCTGTGACAAGTATGTATTTTTGTAATAGATCTAATTTTGTCATTTTTGTTACATTTAACCAAAAGTGTTTTATCAAACAGGGACACACAATTTATTTTTATTTATATTTTAATTTATTTTGAAGGTGCATTGTGTCACTGTAAGTTATTAGAAAACTGATAAGCTACTGTACATTTTCACTGTTTACAATGGCAGTGCCTGCCATCTCGTTTACAAGCATGTTTTGAGGCTTGTTTCTGTCACGGTTTTACGCTGCCTGAAGGAATACGGAGTCGAGGATAAACAAAATAAGGTTTTATTTTCCAACATAGGAGTTATCCAAACATGGATCACAGAGGAAGGCACAGCTCGTGAGTATCAAGTAGTGAGCAAGTAACAAGTTGATGACAAGTAGACCCGACAAAACAGAACTGAAAGGACAAGGCTTATGTACAGAGGATAATGGGGAAACACAGGTGGATGGAATCATTAAATTAACAGGGACATGGAACACATGAGGAAGATAATAGACACACCTGGGAACTAATCAAACTAAACACGGAAGACAGAAACTGGGTCACTGGGGCAAAAACACTAAATGAGTCCAGGTGTGTGACAGTACTCCCCCCTCCCTGTAGGTGCGTCCTCGCACCGTAGAAAACAACCAAGGAAGGCGTGTGTGGTAACTTGGGAGGAGGTTCCGGTGGAGGACGGACTCCCAGGAGGGGGCCAGCAGACAGGGACCACGGAGGAAGGAGCCAGGGAGGAGACGACGGAGGGAGGAGCCAGGGAGGAGACAGGAGCAGGAGGAGCCAGATGGTCCACCAGAGACCAGCCAGGACGGAGTGGCAGTCCAGTGGCGAACCGTCCCGCCCCGATGGCGCGGACTGAGGGTGAGCTGCGGGACTGACTGGCACCAGCAGGGATGGCGAGGAACTGGCTGGTCTAGGAGGAGGACAGAGAGGAAGGATGGGAGGAAGGACAGGAAGATCAGGACTGGACGGAACCAGCGAAAGTGGAGTAGAGGGACCAGCAGGTTTGGGAGGAGGTGGGAGGGAATACAGGAGACACAGAAGGTTCAGGGCTGGGCAGAACCAGCGGAGACACAGAAGGTTCAGGGCTGGGCGGAACCAGCGGAGACACAGAAGGTTCAGGGCTGGGCGGAACCAGCGGAGACACAGAAGGTTCAGGGCTGGGCGGAAACCAGCAGAGACACAGAAGATTCAGGGCTGGGCGGAACCAGCGGAGACACAGAAGATTCAGGACTGGGCGGAACCAGCGGAGAAACAGAAAACTCAGGGCTGGGCGGAACCAGCGGAGAAACAGAAAACTTAGGGCTGGGCGGAACCAGCGGAGAGACAGAAGATACAGGGCTTTCCTCCATAGACCAGTCCATCAGATCCAGAACTTGCTCCATACGATCTTCAGAGACTGCATACAGCTCACCCTCAGTCGCAGGAGTGTGGGCAGGGCTTTCCTCCACGCCCTCGATCTCCACGAGGACTCCCACGATGCACGGTGTTGCCGGCTCACACACCTGGTCAGTCGCGCTCTCGAGATCCTGTTCCCTGTCAGTGGGTGGCTCGGGCTCTGCGGCTGCGGTGGGCTCTGGCTCCGTGCGGCGTGATGGTGGCTGGCTGGTCTCTGGGTCGGGAGTGGGACTGGCAAGATCCTCTATCGGGCAGACGGTGAAAGGTGAGCCATTTCTCGCCAGAGTCCACTCCACGAATGCGGCGAAATCCTCCCGAGGACCATCTTCGGACGACAACGCTCTGCCCTTGGGGTTCAGGCTGGCGTTGTAGAAGGCGCAGAGCGCGTCGTCCGGGTAGCTGGTGGCATTAGCTAACAGAAGGAACCGTCTGGTGTGGTCCTCGAGAGAGCGTCCCTCCTGCTCCAGCATGAGGAGGAGGAATCCGGGGCTAGAGAGGGGATCCATCAACACTATGAAACAAAAGGACTTTGAAAACACAAAAACAAAACGGAGGGAAAACACGCAGTTTTCTACTTTCTTTTAGGTCGGGTCTTCTGTCACGGTTTTACGCTGCCTGAAGGAATACGGAGCCGAGGATAAACGAAATAAGGTTTTATTTTCCAACATAGGAGTTATCCAAACATGGATCACAGAGGAAGGCACAGCTCGTGAGTATCAAGTAGTGAGCAAGTAACAGGTTGGTAACAAGTTGATGACAAGTAGACCCGACAAAACAGAACTGAAAGGACAAGGCTTATGTACAGAGGATAATGGGGAAACACAGGTGGATGGAATCATTAAATTAACAGGGACATGGAACACATGAGGAAGATAATAGACACACCTGGGAACTAATCAAACTAAACACGGAAGACAGAAACTGGGTCACTGGGGCAAAAACACTAAATGAGTCCAGGTGTGTGACAGTTTCCTGTTACACTTATGCACAAAGGGCAAATTCAGATTAAACTGCATAAGTGAAAACCAGAACAAAATAAAGAGTACATTTGTTTTGAGCAATTTCTTTGTCGGTTGTACTTTGTTTTTAAATAGAAAAAAATCGATTAAAATCGAAAATCGGGTTTGGTGTGAAAAAATCGGAGATTTTTTTTTTAAGCCATATCGCCCAGCCCTACCATGTTCTGCAGAGTACTGTTCCAACACACTTGCTTGGACATTGCTACTGATCCTGAAGACCTTGCTTAGCTTAGGTGTGTTTATTTGGGGTAGCTAAACTTTGCAGGACACTGGCCATCCAGGAGGAGGACTGAGAGTCCTGACATTAACACTTTACATTCAGTGCACGTGATTTATCAACACCGATTTATCACAACCTAAAATGTACAGCTCATGAAAAATAAAAGTTTCAGATGGACAAACATTAAATGCATAAACCAGTGTGAATAAAAAATATCTTAAAGGGGGGGTGAAATGCTCGTTTTCACTCAATATCCTGTTAATCTTGAGTACCTATAGAGTAGTACTTTATCCTTCATAACTCCAAAAAGTCTTTAGTTTTTTTATATTTATAAGAGAAAGATAGTCAGTACCGTTTTTCTCGGAAAAACACGAGCGCCAGGAGGCGTGACGTGGGCGAAGCTAAAGAATCACGAGCGCGAATAGGCTTTTGCGTTGACAGCGTCTGGAAGCTGTGACATTACCGTGTGGAAAAAAAACATCATCCAAAACAAACCATGGCTAACAGTCAGATTCAGCCGTATATTTATGATCCAGAATCAGATCCAGAGGCTGAAATTTAACAAGAGCAGCAGCAGCAACGACTACAGCAGGACGTCTCTATGTGATAAGGGTCACAATGACTTGCAAGTCGCAGCAGCACGGATTATGTGCGCAGCAGCATCTGATGCAAATATTCGAATGAAATATGAAATATTGAAGTCATAAACCTATTTGTAAACCCCAAATGACAAAATAAGAAATCAAGCCAAAAACTTGTTTTCAGTTTGTTAAACTTAATGGAATAACAAATAAACGAGCCATTTTCTATTTCTCGTTATTGAATTCATGTTCTCTCACTTGAATCCTCTTGAGTCTTTCCGTTTTCTGTTTTTAAATTGAAAACGGATTTGGAATGGACAGAAAATACCCTGATTCTGTACGTACGCTACGTTCTCAAAACTCAGGCAATTTGATAGTACCTAGAATAACAAAATCAACTGCGGGCGGCAGATCCTTTTCCTATTTGGCACCTAAACTCCTACCTAACATTGTTTGGGAGGCAGACACACTCTTGCAGTTTAAATTTAGATTAAAGACCCATCTCTTTAACCTGGCTTACACATAACATACTAATATGCTTTTAATATCCAAATCTGTTAAATTATTTTTAGGCTGCATTAATTAGGTAAACCGGAACTGGAAACACTTCCCATAACACTGTATGTACTTGCTACATCATTAGAAGAATGGCATCTACGCTAATATTTGTCTGTTTCTCTCTTATTCCGAGGTCACCGTAGCCTCCAGATCCAGTCTGTATCAGAGGGTCGCTGCAGTCGCCCTGATCCAGTACGTATCCAGACCAGATGGTGGATCAGCACCTAGAAAGGACCTCTACTGCCCTGAAAGTCAGCGGAGACCAGGACAACTAGAGCCCCAGATACAGATCCCCTGTAAAGACCTTGTCTCAGAGGACCACCAGGACAAGACCACAGGAAACAGATGATTCTTCTGCACAATCTGACTTTGCTGCAGCCTGGAATTTAACTACTGGTTTCGTCTGGTCCCCCAACTGAGCCTGGTTTCTCCCAAGGTTTTTTTCTCCATTCTGTCACCGATGGAGTTTCGGTTCCTTGCCGCTGTCGCCTCTGGCTTGCTTAGTTGGGGTCACTTCATCTACAGCGATATCGTTGTCTTGATTGCAAATAAATGCACAGACACTATTTAACTGAACAGAGACGACATCACTGAATTCAATGGTGAACTGCCTTTAACTATCATTTTGCATTATTGACACACTGTTTTCCTAATGAATGTTGTTCAGTTGCTTTGACACAATGTATTTTGTTTAAAGCGCTATATAAATAAAGGTGACTTGACTTGACCGCCCTCTAATGGCATGATGGTCATTTTGACTGTAGTGGACCGATTCTCGAAGGCGGCACATTTCATTCCCTTGCCCAAATTACCCTCACCCAAGGAGACAGCAGTACCTGTAATTGATCACGTCTTTTTGGTTACATGGCCTCCCGATGGACGTGATTTCTGACAGGGGATCCTAATTTGTGTCCAAATTTTCGAAGAAATTTTCTAAATTATTGGGAGCTACGGTTAGTCTGTTTTCGGGTTATCATCCGTAGAGCAGCGGTCAGTCCGAGCGGGCCAACCAAGATTTGGAGAGAACGTTGTGATGGTTGGTCTCCAGGAATCCTTCATCCTGGAGCCAACAATTCTCCATGGTTGAGTATGCTCATAACTCGCTACCAGTGTCATCCACAGGCCTCTCCCCATTTAAGTGCAACATAGGTTACCAGCCACCAGTTTTTCCTAGTCTAGAATCTGAAGTTGCGGTCGCCTCTGCCCACGCTTTTGTCCAGAGTCGCGCACCAAGGCTAAGGCCGATCGCCACTGGTCAAAGTGGAGGCGTTCCTAGAGGGAAGGGTACTGTCATGGTTGGTAAACCCTAGTCTCGTGTGGATGGGGTTTTTGTGTGTCGTTGGTTAGCACTGATCGTTTCATGTGGGCGTCTCCATTAATTGTTCATCAGCCACAGCTGCCACTCATTACCCGATCCCTACTTATTGCCCTGTCTTTCGTCTTGTGTTTGTCAGAGCGTTGTTTGACGTCTCCAGTTCGCATGCCTGGTTTCTTGTTCCTGTTCCTCTCTGTTTCATCTCTTCGTTGGATCCTCACACCTCTGGGATCCCATCCACTCCTCGCCACCACGGACTGCTCGTCTCAGTTCCTCTGTCACGCTCTCCTGCTGTCTTTTGTCATCGCCACTTCCTGGATCACCATCAGCCATCGCCACTTCCTGGATCATCGTCAGACATCGCCACACACACCTGTTGTTCCTGCCACTCTTCCCTGTTCATTGGACTCTCTCAATAAATTCTTATTCGATTAGTTGCACTTGCTTCCTCACCATTATTTACTGTTACAGCAGGTGCCGAGTCCTGTTGGAAAAATAAACTGCATCTCCATAAAGTTGGTCAGCAGCAGGAAGAATGAAGTGCTCTAAAACATCCTGGTATACGGCTGTGTTGACCTTGGACCTCAGAAAACACAGTGGAGCAACACCAGCAGATGACATGGCACCGCAAACCAACACTGACTGTGGAAACTTTACATTGGACCTCAAGCAACATGGATTGTGTGCCTCTCCTCTCTTCCTCAGACTCTGGGACCCTGATATCCAAAGGAAATGCAAAATTTACTTTAATCAGAGAACATAACTTTGGACCATTCAGCAGCAGTTGAGTCCTTTTTGAAGCAAGACACTTCTGATCCTGTCTGTTGTTCAAGAGTGGCTTTATACAAGGAATGCGACAGCTGAAACCCATGTCTTGCATACATCTGTGCGTTGTGGTTCTTAAATTACTGACTCTAGCTGCAGTCCACTCTTTGTGAATCTCCCCCACATTTTTGAATGGGTTTGGTTTCACAATCCTCTCCAGTATGCAGTTATCCATATTGCTTGTACACTTTTTTTTTTCTACCACATCTTTTCCTTCCCTTCACCTCTCTATTAATGTGCTTTGACACAGAGCTCTGTGAACAGCCAGCCTCTTTTGCAATGAACTTTTGTGTCTTGCCCTCCTTGTGCAAGTAGTGTCAATTGTCGTCTTTTGGACAACTGTCAAGTCAGCAGTCTTCCCCATGATTGTGTAGTCTACAGAACTAGACTGAGAGACCATTTTAAGGCTTTGCAGGTCTTTTGAGTTAATTAGCTGATTAGAGTGTGGCACCAGGTGTCTTCAATATTGAACCTTTTCACAATATTCTAATTTTCTGAGATACTGAATTTGGGATTTTCCTTAGTTGTCAGTTATAAACATCAAAATTTAAAGAAATAAACATTTGAAATATATCAGTATGTGTTTAATGAATGAATATAATATACAAGTTTCACTTTTTGAATGGAATTAGTGTAATAAATCAACTTTTTGATGATATTCTAATTATATGACCAGCACCTGTATATGTTGTAGATTTTATTGTGACTAATTCATGTGTGCATATGTTTCATTAAAAGAAAAGTTTCACCTTATTATCAGAATATCTGATTTATTGAAAATGTCTGTTTAATCAAATTATCTGACAGAATTATGTCTCTTGACGTACACAGGACTTCCCCAATTATTTAATCTGTTTAAACCCAGCCCTTGCTCATTTTCATCTGTGTTCACTTTTGAGAGCAATGCCTACATCTCAAAATCCAATCAACAGTCATTGCATAAAACCAAGTGCTGGTCCTATTTTTTATTTTTTATTTATTTTTTGTCAATAGTTTGTTACACTTGATTGTACATCACAACATGAATCCAAGATCCATTGCTAAACTTCTGTTTTATGATGACTTTATTTACTATGGATGACATGGTTGTGTGTTTATGGATAGATTACTCCTGTGCAATATATGAGTTTGCATGTGCCAGTGGAGATCAGTGTGTGAGTCTGAGTTACCGCTGTGATGGGGTTTATGACTGCAGGGACCACTCAGATGAGAGTGGCTGTCGTAAGTTATAAGAGTTTAGAAGTCCTCTTTCAGCTCTTTGCCTCTTTTCAGCTTTTAATTCAATTTTTTTTTTATTATTATTATTTATTTATTTTTGCAGTTAATTGTGACTTTTGGGGGAAATAACAGATTAGGATGATGTTTCAGGAAGTTAATTAGTCTTTATATATTTATTTTAATTGATAGAAGGCACTTTTAGTCAATAGCCATAAGTTTCATAATTTTTATATGGATAGAAGCTACTAACTGTGTGTCTAGTTTGTAATCTATTTTTGTATTATTAATTAACAATTAGTGTCATTAAAATAACACTAATGATTACTAATAACTGGTATTTTATATGCAGCCACACGTGGGCCAGGTCTGTGCCATGACAATGAGTTCCAGTGCCAGGTTGATGGATTCTGCATTCCGAAAGCATGGGAATGTGATGGTCATCCAGACTGTGAGGACGGCTCTGATGAGCACAATGGCTGCCCACCTCGAACCTGCAGTTCTTACCAGTTCCAGTGTGCTAATGGAAACTGTGTGCCTCAGAGCTGGGTTTGTGATGAGGATAATGATTGCAGGGATATGAGTGATGAAACCAACTGTCCCACTCCACCATTCAGCTGCCCATCAGGTCACTGGTTGTGTCCCACAGACCAGGTGTGCATCACAGAGGCTCAGGTGTGTGATGGCCAGAGAGACTGCCCCAATGGAGCTGACGAGTCTCCGCTCTGCAGTAAGTACTGCTGTTGAAAACTAGTAGTACTGATGTTGATGAACTAATCAAATTGTTTGTGTCTGTGTGTGTGTGTGTGTCTTTCTCACTGTTTGCCTTATTAGATGAAGATGACTGTGAGGTAAATAATGGAGGCTGCAGTCATGGTTGTATTCAGGGACCATTTGGAGCTCAGTGTACCTGTGAACCAGGATTTCATCTGCTAAATGACTCAAAAACTTGCGACGACATAAACGAGTGTTTGATCCCTGGATTCTGCAGTCAAACTTGCTACAATGAGCGTGGCTCCTTCCGATGCTACTGCCAAGATGGTTACCAGCTGGAGCCTGATGGACGTACATGCAGAGTCACATGTAAGCATCATCTGCATCATTTACACATCAAACATGACTGCCCAAGACTATGAAGTATAATATGTTGTTGCTGAATTGCATTTATAGTTAAATGGCCAATGGATTAATGCTTCCAACTAACACAAAATCCAATATTTAAAGTAATAAGTATTATAAGTATTACAATGATAGTAAAACCTGAAATCTGTGATGAAATGTGTAATCTGCTACAGCTCCAGTTGATGCTTTACTTCTGGTGGCCAGACGCAGCCAGATCAGCGCTAACCGCATCTTCTTCAGGCCACCACTTATTGTTCCTGTTGTCAGTGGCACAAGCATTGTCGCTGTAGACTTTGATAATATCAATAAACGAGTGTACTGGGGTGATTCATCTGAGAAAATGATCTATAGTTCTTTCCAGAATGGCACAGACAAAAAACAGGTAACTATTAAGAAGAAATTAAGGTCTAGTTGTCTTAAAGGGATAGTTCACCCAAAAATGAAAACTATGTCATTAATAACTCACCCTCATGTCCTTCCAAACCAGTAAGACCTCCATTTATCTTCGGAACACAGTTTAAGATATTTTAGATTTAGTCCGAGAGCTTACAGTCCCTCCATTGAAGCTGTGTGTACAGTATACTGTCCATGTCCAGAAAGGTAAGAAAAAAATCATCAAAGTAGTCCATGTGACATCAAAGGGTCAGTCCAAAAATAGCAAAAACTACAACTTTATTCAGCATTGTCTTCTCTTCAGTGTTGTAAGACAGTTCAAAACAAAGCAGTTTGTCATATCCAGTTCGCGAACTAATCATTCGATGTAACCAGATCTTTTTTAACCAGTTCACCAAATCTAACTGAATCGTTTTAAACGGTTTGCGTCTCCAATACGCATTAATCCACAAATGACTTAAGCTGTTAACTTGTTTAATGTGGCTGACACTCCCTCGGAGTTAAAACAAACCAATATCCCGGAGGAATTCATGTACTCAAACAGTACACTGACTGAACTGCTGTTCAAAATTCTAACTGACCCTCTGATGTCACATGCCATGGAATACTTTTATGATGTTTTTCTTACCTTTCTGGACATGGACAGTATACTGTACACACAGCTTCAATGGAGGGACTAAGAGCTCTCAGACTAAATCTAAAATATCTTAAACTGTGTTCCAAAAATGTCTTACTGGTTTGGAACAACATGGGGGTAAGTTATTAATGACATAATTTTGCAAATTGGGAGAACTAACCCTTTAAAATGGCTTATGCATTTCAAGTCATGCATATATTACTTATATTTTCATCATCTACAGTTTGGGATTAACTAATTTGATGATGCTGGTATGTTAGGTGTTCTCTTCAGGCCTGATGGTACCTGAAAGCATAGCAGTGGATTGGGTGGGTAGAAACATTTACTGGACCGACTACATCATGGAAAACATTGAAGTATCTACTCTGGACGGCCGATTCCGGAAGGTTTTGATTACCAAGAATGTTACCAGCCCTCGCGGACTGGCTCTAGACCCCCGCGACTAGTATGCATATTAACATATTTACTGGTTTGTTTCTGTTTTGAGAGAATGCAGTTGTAGGATTAGTTCACTCATCTCCCATTATTGTCATTATTTACCCTCATGTCATTTTAAATCCATAAGACTTTTGTTCATTCACTTTTGTTTAACAGAAATGGCATTTAATATGGTAAACATAAGCTCAATCAAACTCAACTGAATGATGCACAAGAACAAACCTTATCAGTTCTCGTGTAAGTCATTGGTTCTTGTGTGTCAAGCAAGTACATCTGCGCATCCGTTGATCATATTTTATACAATCTATGCATGTATGAGGATGTTTATGTAAGTAAATTAAATCTGTTCATTATATCAAGTGATCACATCTCTTCAGACTTGATTAAACCACTCAATTCATATGGATTACTTTTACAATCTCTTCGTGAACTTCTTACGTCAAAGTTTTCATTGTGGGGACTGAAATATTTCAGGTTTTAATCATTTATGTATGTATATATTCATGTTTTGTGTTAAGAAGATGAAGGAAAGTATTTTGGGTTTGGAATAACATGAGGATGAATAAAAAAAAATGATGTGGGTTAATTATTGATTACATTGATCAACTATGGGTTTTAAGGTCTTGTATCATACAATTATAATTCCTCCTGTTTTCTTCCCAGCACCAATGTAATGTTTTGGTCAGACTGGGGTCAGAACCCAAGAATAGAACAGGCTAGTATGGATGGATCTGCAAGAAGAGCAATTGTGACTAACAAGGTATACTGGCCCAACGGACTTACACTGGATTACACAACTAGAAGACTATACTTTGTTGACGCCTACCTGAAATATATTGACTACTGTGACTACGATGGCAAAAACAGGCATCAAGTCTTTGCAAGTGACATGGTAACTATTTAAAGTCCCTGGTTAAAATCCATCTATATTTTACATGAAATATATGTCACAGTATGGTTTATCTAATGTTGCAGTTTTTACTCATCACTTCCTACCGTCCGTGTCTGCAGGTTCTTCAGCAACCCCATGGCATAACCATCTTCGAAGACAACATATACTGGAGTGACCGCTACACAAGCCAAATCATGAAGACTAACAAATTTCATGGAGGAAACATCACCACCCTTCTGACCAGTGTGTACCAGTGCATGGGTATCACCATGGATCACCCTGTCAAGCAGCCTTTAGGTTAGGCTTTCACGCAGGTTATTAATGAAAGGAGTGTCTTTTTTTTTTTTAGCTGACTGACAGCTGTCTGTTGGATCACATACAGGACTTAACCCCTGTGAGAACCATACATGCAGTCAGCTGTGTCTGCTATCAACCTTAAGACCACGATACTACAGGTGTGACTGCCAGTCTGGCTGGACCCTTGCCAGCGATGGTCATACTTGTACTAAAGGTCAGAGTCTTGGCAAAATGAGCATGTGCCAATTGAGGTGTTGAGATCTAACTGGCCTTTCACTTGACTTGATGATGCTGTAATAGTTGTTTTTCCTAGATGATACACCATTCTTGATGGTCGCCAGAGATACTGTAATTATGGGAATTCCTCTCAACCCCAATGACACATCCAACAATGCCATGGCACCAATTTCAGGCATCACACAAGGCCGAGATATTGATTTTGATGATCAAGAGCAGTTTGTCTACTGGGTGCAAGGCACTGTAAGTTAATCAGACAATTTCTTAGAGCACTGTTTTAAAATTAACCTATGAAATTACTCATAATTTGACAGTATTTTTTACTATTACACAATATTTTGAAATAGCTTGCCAATAAAGCTCATTCTGATTCTGATTCAAATCAGCAAAGCAAAATAATACTGAAAGATTGTGAAAATGAACATTTCAAAAAAGAAATCTTTATAAAAGTAAAAAAAAAAAAATTATATATATATATATATATATATATATATATATATAAAACACAAAGATTGAACCAAATAGCACTGTTTATAATAATAATAAATATAATAATATTAATAATAATAATAACAATTCCTTACATTTATATAGCAGTTTGCTAGGCACTCAAAGCACTTTACATTGTCAGGGGTTATCTCCTCATCCACCACCAGTGTGCAGCATCCACCTGGAGTGCCCACCACACACCAACTTACTGGTGTAGAGGAGACAGAGCCAATCAGAAATCATGAAAATGTTGATTTTAATTTTTTTTATTTTTTCACCAGGGCTCAATTTATAGAAGTAAGACAGATGGGGCCAATCGAACTCAGTTTGCACCAGCTGCTGTCATTGGTTTTCCCTCAGGTCTTGCTTTTGATTGGATAACACGAATCATGTACTACACTAATCCCACTGTTAAGGCCATTGAGGTGAACAATATTTTTTCACACATTAACACACTTTATCATATATGATATACAGTATCATCATATATATTATCAAATTAAGTTATTTCTAATTATTTATTTATTGTTGTTTTTTTATTGTTGTTGTTATTTTTTTATTTTCGCTCGTCTTCCCCCAAAAGGTCATTAGGGTTGAGGGATCTCAACATTACAGGAATACAATCATCACAAACACAGGGAAACCAGAGGGAGCTGGAGAGCCAATAGGAATAGCTCTTGATCCAGCCAGAGGGTAAACACATTTTGTGACTAGTTTACTGTATATTTGCCCTGCACTAATTTGTTATTAAGTATAAGTTATTAAGTTATTAATGTACTGTCTTCATGCACTCACCATACAGGACACTATTCTGGACCGATAGAGGTTCAGATAGTGGAGTTCCACCAAAGGTGGCAAGTGCAGACATGGATGGTGGAAACCTCAGAAACCTCTACACTGGCAACCTGGGCAGTGTTGAGTTTATTGCTGCAGACATAGAGGCCAGGAAAATCTACTGGGGTGTCCCTCAATCTGGGATGGTGAGAAGCATACACTTGTTCATAAACCTACATGTGGAAACAAGTAATTATGCACTTGTTCTATTTTCCTGGCTTTTAACTTCTCTGTGATTGGCAGATTGAATCTGGAACGATGGATGGTGTGAGCAGGGTGACCATCGTGAGTGGCCTGTCTCACCCCTGGGGCATCACTGTGTACCAAAACTACCTTTACTACACTGATCTTGACTATGAGGTTATTGAAAGAGTGGACAAGAACACAGGTGCAGACATGGTGGTGATGAGGAGTAGCATGGCAGGGGTGCGGGCACTGAAAATGAATACCAGAGACAGTAAGTGAAGCATTACAATTTGAAATTTACTTTAAATAAATGATAATTTTACAGGAGTTGCAAGATGTCACCTATGAACACTGCTAACTTGAAAAGTGGAATGAATCAAGATAGTAGCACTGGTATGTTGCCAGTGGCTAAATATTCAGTTTAGCGGTCATTACAAAATACTGACCATTCTGAAATATTAGTAAGTAATCTTAATAATACATTTCATCAGGCACAATTTAAGACTGAAAGTGTAATCCTCTGGATTTTAACTTTTGTTAAATGTTACTTATGTTCTGTTTACAATCATTTATTTAAATCCAGACTCTGCTGGCACTACCAATGCTTGCAGTATGGACAATGGAGGCTGTCCCCACCTGTGTCTGCCAAAACCTGATGGACAAAAGACATGTGCCTGCACCACAGGTTTTATCCCATCTCAGGATGGGTCTCACTGTGAACAGTATGACTCTTACGCAATAGTGTCATCTTTCAAATTTATTAGAGGATTCCACATTAACAGCTCTGACCACTCTGAGGCCATGGTTCCTGTGGGAGCAAGTAAGTAGTGATTACAGTATGCTAAACAGTTTGATCTCTGTTAGAGAGGTAGTGAATTCATTTAATTTAATATTTTTCAAATGATTACATTTTTTAAAGAAAAATCTATTTTATTATATGATGTAACATTTTATACAAAAAACAATCTGCTTGTATTCTGTAGATACTTACTCAGTTCTCAGCAAGCTGGACATGCACATTGCCTCTGGATTCCTGTACTGGACTGATAACAGCACCTACTCATCCTACAGAGGCATTTACAGGACAAAAACAGATGGCTCACGCTATTCTACTGTCATCAGTCAGTTAGGCACTGGAAGGATTCAGGGCTTGGCAGTAGATTGGATCGCAGGTAAATTAATGTGAAAGTGACACCATGTATACTGTGAAAGTTGGTCGTATGTGTTTATATATCAGACTGATTATTTTCTTTTTTATGTCAGGAAACTTGTACTTCACTAATGCATATACCTCTCAAACATACCTTGAGGTGTTACGTCTGAACACAAGCATTCAACTTATCCTGCTGAAGAGTTCAGTGGATCGTCCCCTAGATCTTGCTGTCAGCCCTAAATTGCGTCTCCTCTTCTGGACTGATGCTGGCCAGACACCCAAGATTGAGAGTGCTCTTTTGGATGGGACCAATCGGACAGTTCTTGCCTCTGAGAGCCTGTCATCCCCCCGAGGGTTAACAGTTGATTACACCAATGACCTCTTGTACTGGGTTGATGACACACTGGATATGATTTCCCGGATGGCATCCGATGGTTCACAGCGGCAGATTGTACGCTACGGTAGTCGATACCCCGCGCCATACAGTGTCGCTATTTTTGGCGAGTACATGCTGTGGGTGGATCGCAAACTGGGCAAACTGTTCCAAGCCAGTAAGAGTCCTGGGAATACAGACATGCCAGAGGTGATCCGAGACGGTATAGAGGATCTGACAGACATTGGAGTGTTTGACTCCCATGTTCAGCCCACTTCTGCCAACCTGGTCGGTTTTAACCCATGCCAAGAGGACAATGGGCGCTGTCAACAGTTTTGTTTTGCAATGCCTGAGCAGCAACAGCCAAAATGTGCCTGTGCCCATGGTTCTCTGCTCAGCAATGGAGTCTCATGTGGCTTTGGCCTGGATGAGTTCCTGATCTTCACCACTGATTACACCATGAACAGCATGAGGCTAGACCCAGAAGACCACAGCACTCCATTTCCCACCTTTACCCTGGGCTATGGCGTTTTAGCCACTGAGTTTGACTTCAAGGACAAGAGAGTGTTTTTTACCCAGTATGTGGGTTTAGGCAGGAGTAAAATAGGATACATTCTAACCACCAGCAGCACTAGCCCACCGATCACCATAGCCAGCGGTAGAGCTAAAGCTTTAATATTATCAGAATGAGTAAGCTGAAACCATCCAGTAACAATGTTAAAGTGTTCTCTGCTTTCATTTCATCTGTTAGATCTGGATGATCCTGAAGGTCTGGCCTATGACTGGATCCACAAGCGTCTTTATTTCACAGATTATTACAATAGAAGTGTGCAGTCTATGGCAATAGATGGCCAAAACCGTTCCTTCATTGCACATGCTGACCGCCCCAGAGCCATTGTAGTGGATCCCTGCTATGGGTAAGAAAAGTTCATACTTAAAATTCTCAACTAAACCCTGGGTAAACCAAATATGGGTTATCTGTTGGGTTTTTTCATATTTAACTCTGTCCATTAGGGATGCAGTGTTAACTGAAGATAAATTGAAATCACAATATGGCTTTCTGTGATTATCCAATTGCAAATTTAGTGATGATTTGTTTTTCTGACTGAACCATCCAGTTTTTCCTGAATTAACTTTTAGGACCATAACAGTAAAAATAAAAGAATAACTCTTTTTCATCTTGGTGCATTTTCTGTCACTGTTTGACATTTAGTTTTTACCTCTAACACTGACATGAATCATATAAATTGCATACAACGTGAAATGTTCTGTGATGTTCAGGTTTTTTTTTTAGCTGTTTGTTGCTAAACAGCTGGGTGTTACATTCAAACACTGCATCTCTCCACACAATAATTTAATTTAAAGGGCTTTAGAATTACATGGGTTAAAAGTGTTAAAATTTGGTTAATATATTTACAAGAGTTACTCTCCGAAAACTGATTTTGTTTGCTCAGATACCTGTACTGGACTGACTGGGGATCCCCTGCTAAAATTGAAAGAGCCACCTTTGGTGGAAACTTCCGGATCCCTATTGTAAACACAAGCCTCTCTCAGCCTAACGCTCTATCTTTGGATTATGATGAACGATTGCTGTATTGGGCTGATGCAACACTGTGGGTTCATACTGACCTCATTTTTACATCAGTTTTGTTTGATGAATATTTGTTGTTTGCAGTAAAATATAATGTTTCACTCTCTTTGTCACAGGGATAAGATTGAGCGTGCCTCTTTGACTGGAGAGAACAGGGAGATCATTCTTAGTCAGACACAGTACCCATTTTCTGTGACAGTGTTCCAGCAGGATATCTACTGGACTGACTGGAACACACGGATTGTGTACCGCGCCAACAAGGGCGACGGTTCTAGTCTGACTATTATGGCCACCGACCTTCAATACAGACCTAATGACATTAACGTCTTCTCTGCCAGCAGGCAGGAGAGCTGCTCGAGTCCCTGTCAGCTGTTCAATGGAGGCTGCAGCCACGTTTGTGTCCCGGGTTGGTCTAAATGGCACTTTAAAGAAAAAGTTGAATATACATGCAGTGGGCGCCAAAAGTCTGAGACTAAAACATTTTAAACAAATAAATAATGTAACAGATTCTGCACTACATCACTTATCAATTAAATACTTTATATTTTGACTATTCGTACATACAGTCAGATCTTTTTCCAATAAAGCACTTTTGACCATTCTCAAGTAATGCTGGAGAACATGAACTCCTGGGTGGTTTTACATATGGAGTACATGCAGATTAAGTGTTACTTTAATTAAAGCAAGAGAAAATATTAAGAATTTTTATATTTTTAAATTAAGTTCTTTAGTCAAATTTCAATGCTGATCATAAAATGAATGATATAAATATATACTTTGTTTAAAAGAAATGGAAAATGGAAAAACATTTCTTGCTCTAGAACTTTTGGACCCCACTGTATGCAAATTCCAAGTTAGTTTTTACAGTTTTTTTTTCTCTCTCTCTCTTTTTGGGAAGATTACATCTTTCATGTCTTTCATGTGTCACTTTATCTCAGGTCCAACTGGCCCAGAGTGTCAGTGTCCCAGCACTGGTAACTGGTATCTGGCCAACAATGGGAAAGACTGCATCCCTGACAATGGGCATCGTTGCCATGCAGATCAATTCACCTGTCTGGATGGAAGCTGTTTGGCCCAGCACTGGAAATGTGATGGCTACAAGGACTGCATAGATGGCTTAGATGAGCTCGAGAGAGTGTGTGGTAAGTAACCTTCCCAGTTGTTACATTTAAAATGTTTCAAAAAAAAATTTTATTTAGTTTTGTGCCATTTTCTTATACCTACATTTAAAAAAAATGCAAACCTTAATGTGCCTTCTACAGCTTTCCACACCTGCTCACCCACGGAATTCACCTGTGATAATGGAGGTTGTGTGCCTCTGTACTATGTGTGTGACTACACAAACGACTGTGGAGATAACAGCGATGAGCATGGCTGTCCCTTCCCAACCTGTAACCCTACCATAGAGTTCACCTGTGCTAATGGACGCTGCATCAGTGCAGCTTTTGTGTGTGATGGAATCAATGACTGCCGAGACAATGGCACCACGGATGAAGTTAACTGTCGTGAGTGCAGTATTTTATTTAAATACTATTACATTATTTCTTAATATTTTTAATTAGGTTTTCAGATTTAATTTGTAGTTGTAGTAACTGTATGTGATTTTGTCTTACCAAATTATTTCAGCTTGATTTTAATTAATCGGTGGTTTTAGGTTCAGTTATCAATAACACTGTGTGATTGACATCAACATCCAACAACAAAATTGAATTTTCTCCCTTTGTTCTCATTTGATCTAAAACAAGCTCTGGACAAGATTCTCTTTGGTTGGGGTGATAAAGATGAAATGTATAATTTCTTGTAACAGAGAAAAAAAAACATATTTATTTGATTTAATAGCAGACAGAACCTGTGCACCAGGCTTAGTAAAATGTGACACCACCAACATCTGCATTTCTTCAAGTAACCTGTGTGATGGCTTTAACAACTGTGGGGACAACAGTGATGAAAATCCACTCTTCTGTGGTAAGTTTCAAGGTCTCAGCTTTCATCGTTTTCTGCAGATGTCCTTCATGACGATAGACATTTCAGTTTTGAGTGAATATATGAAAAAAAAAAAAATACTTGTGCATGTCCTTAAAGTCATTCCTATACTGCTTTTTGTTAACAGCTGTCCGGACTTGCTCAGCAGATGAGTTCCGCTGTGATAATGGGAAGTGTATTCCTCAGTCATGGGTGTGTGATCGCATCGCAGATTGTTTGGACAGCACAGATGAGCCACCCACCTGTGGTACATGTCAAATCCCTCATCTGTGTATGAAGTAGATCCTGGAATCACTATCTAATACTCTCTTTGTTTCTTTCCACAGAGGATCAGGTTCGTACTTGTAACCCTCAGCAGTTTAGCTGTGCGAATGGACACTGCATTTTGGCAGCGTGGGTATGTGACGGCAGCAACGACTGTGGAGACAACAGTGATGAGGCCCAGGAACTGCAGTGCGGTGAGGCCTGTCATTAATTTTCAAGATGGTAGAAACCAGCAAATCAATGGATATTAGACCTAGTCTGACTATTATTTTGTATTTCAGGATCAAGGACTTGTAACCCCAGCGATTTCACATGCCCCACTTGGTACCCAGGCTCTCCACGCTGTATTCCATGGAGTTATGTGTGTGATGGTGAGAAGGACTGCACAGATGCCGCAGATGAGCTGCACAACTGCCCCAACCGTACCTGCCACATGAATGAGTTTGCTTGTGCCAATGGCCGCTGCATTCTGGTGCCCTTCCAGTGAGTTGTTCCTCTCCAGCCGCATCTCACGCAAACAATAAATAAAATAAAATGTTTCTCAAAATCTTTATACAATCTGTATTGTGCATCTAAATCTCCTTCACAGCTGTGACCGTGTGAATGACTGTGGGGATGGCAGTGATGAGATTGGCTGCATATATCGCACCTGCTCCAGTCAAGAGTTCACCTGCCAGAATGGAGTGTGTATTCCATCAGTGTATCTATGTGATGGTTATATAGACTGTCAGGATGGCACTGATGAACTCGAGGGCTTGTGCAGGAGTCCAGAACCCACCTGTACACCTGGAAAATTCATGTGCAATTCTGGGGAGTGCATTGACATCCACAAGGTCTGCAACCATCAAAGGGACTGCTCTGACAACAGTGATGAGAAGGGCTGTGGTAAGACACCATCAGTATTTAGAAAAAGGCTCACTTTAGGAATGTGCCCAAAATAACAAATACAATGTTTGGCAAGGCAAGAATAAGGTATTCAAGATTAATGATTAATTCTATTTATTATGTAAAATTGTGTGTTGACTGATTATCCAACAATTATCATTATCATTCATCATTTAACATTTTAATTGACATGGGTATAAAACACTTTTTAAAACGATTATACCTACACATTAGAAATCTGTACTGCCTTCCAGAAGGCAACAATATGACTCTGTATGTAGAGCATTTATTTGATTAAAACTACAGTAAAGTGAAATTATTACATTTTAAAATAGCTATAAATGTTTGTATATATTTAACATTGTGATTTATTCCTGTGATGGAAAAGCTGAATTTTTAGCAGTCATCAATTGAGTCTCAAGAACAGCATTTAAAATAGAAGAAAGTAAAAATAGAAAATAGAACAATAAATTGACCAATTCCAAGAGATTACATAAATTATTTTTGCTAAAATTAGTAATTAATTTATTAATTGTACAAAACATATTTGTGGTTTGGAAATTGACTAAAAATAGACTTTTTAGCTTTGACACACTGATGAATTAGGCTCCACCCACACATAGTTCCATCTGCATGTATTTTCAGTTCGGTTCATACTGTCATTATAGCAGACACGTGTACAATTATATGAATAAAATATTACAATTCTTTTATTAAAAGCACATTAATAATTACAATAGAACTAATGAACTGGGAATTATGTGCCTTTCTGTCCCTCCACAGGCATAAATGAGTGCAATAATCCAGCCATCCACCAGTGTGCTCAGAACTGCATAGACACCCAGACGGGTTACTACTGCTCCTGCAGGGATGGCTACAAACTCATGCCAGACGACAAGGCCTGTGAGGATATAGACGAATGCAAAGAGGACCCGGGAGTGTGCAGTCAGGTGTGCGAGAATGCTGTGGGCTCCTTCTATTGCAAATGTGCACCGGGATACCTACGAGAGCCTGATGGACGCAGCTGCCGGCAGAACAGTGGGATTGCACCATACCTCCTCTACAGCAACCGTTACTACATCCGTAACCTGACCGTTGATGGATCATCCTCATCGGTGGTGCTGCAAGGCCTATCGAATGTTGTTGCTCTGGACTTTGATACTACTGAGAAGCGTTTATACTGGATGGATATTGGCACACAGTGCATTGAGAGGATGTATTTAGAAGGGACAGGACGGGAGGTCATATTGAAGAGTGACCTGGACGGGGCAGAAGGCCTGGCTGTGGACTGGGTGGGCCGGTAGGTTAATAAGGGACTTCATTCACTTATTTACTTAGAGGATGTTGTAAAAAGAAATGGGCAGGGTTAATCTATGGTTGGATTTTTCCTTGTAGAAAGCTATACTGGGCAGATGTGACTATGGAAGCCATTCATGTATCTGAGCTTGATGGACGTTATCGGAAAAAACTTTTGAAAGGTTGTGTTGACGCCAACTCTACATACTGCTTCACCAATCCGCGGGCTGTTGCTGTTAACCCTAAATATGGGTGAGCTAAAGATAACACATTTATTTTATTTGTTCAGTTGAACCATGTGTGCAAACTTTCCCTTTCCCCATTTCTGGTCAGATGGCTATACTGGACAGACTGGGGACGGATGGCTTTCATTGGCAGGGCTGGAATGGATGGAACCAGCTCATCAGCTATCATCACTACCAAGCTAGTGTGGCCTCATGCCCTGACCATCGACTTCACCAACAACAAGATATTTTTTGCTGATGCTCACCTCAATTTCCTTGAGTAAGTTGTGTTGTGTACTGTATCCAAACCAAATCTGATCTTCAGACAGTAACAGACAGCCCTGCTTTATATAACACATATAGTATAATGAATATTATGAATCAGCATGGGAGTCATTTCATTTGTATCAATCTGATGTCAGCATTTCCCATAGTGATCATCAATGTTAGAGGAGCAAACTCATTTTTGATTTTATAAATAGTACTGTTGTAGTAAAAAAATATAAGCACAGCTGTGATTTTACACATTTGTACACATTTGATTCACCATATACCTATAGAATCTATACTTATAATGTCTATTTTCCAACAGTTATGCTGATATGGATGGACAAAACAGACATAGGGCTATAACAGGCTCCATGCCCCATGCTTTCGCTCTGACCCTGTTTGAGGATTTGGTGTACTGGACTGACTGGAACACCCACACCATAGAGAGAGCCCACAAATACACTGGTGCTAACCGTATTTTAATGGGAAACAACACACACCGCCCTAATGACATCCACGTTTACCACCCTTACAGACAGCCACGCAGTAAGTCAAGTCACATTTATTTATATAGTGCTTTTAACTACAGGTCCTTCTCAAAACATTAGCATATTGTGAAAAAGTTCATTATTTTCCATAATGTAATGATAAAAATTAAGCTTTCATATATTTTAGATTCATTGCACACCAACTGAAATATTTCAGGTCTTTTATTGTTTTAATACTGATGATTTTGGCATACAGCTCATGAAAACCCAAAATTCCTTTCTCAAAAAATTAGCATATCATGAAAAGGTTCTCTAAACGAGCTATTAACCTAATCATCTGAATCAACTAATTAACTCTAAACACCTGCAAAAGATTCCTGAGGCTTTTAAAAACTCCAAGCCTGGTTCATTACTCAAAACCGCAATCATAGGTAAGACTGCCGACCTGACTGCTGTCCAGAAGGCCATCATTGACACCCTCAAGCGAGAGGGTAAGACACAGAAAGAAATTTCTGAACGAATAGGCTGTTCCCAGAGTGCTGTATCAAGGCACCTCAGTGGGAAGTCTGTGGGAAGGAACAATTGTGGAAAAAAACGCTGCACAATGAGAAGAGGTGACCAGACTCTGAGGAAGATTGTGGAGAAGGACCGATTCCAGACCTTGGGGGACCTGCGAAGCAGTGGACTGAGTCTGGAGTAGAAACATCCAGAGCCACCGTGCACAGGCGTGTGCAGGAAATGGGCTACAAAGAAGCAGCACTGGACTGTTGCTCAGTGGTCCAAAGTACTTTTTTCGGATGAAAGCAAATTTTGCATGTCATTCGGAAATCAAGGTGCCAGAGTCTGGAGGAAGACTGGGGAGAAGGAATTGCCAAAATGCCTGAGGTCCAGTGTCAAGTACCCACAGTCAGTGATGGTCTGGGGTGCCATGTCAGCTGCTGGTGTTGGTCCACTGTGTTTTATCAAGGGCAGGGTCAATGCAGCTAGTTATCAGGAGATTTTGGAGCACTTCATGCTTCCATCTGCTGAAAAGCTTTATGGAGATGAAGATTTAATTTTTCAGCACGAGCCTGGCACCTGCTCACAGTGCCAAAACCACTGGTAAAATGGTTTACTGACCATGGAATTACTGTGCTCAATTGGCCTGCCAACTCTCCTGACCTGAACCCCATAGAGAATCTGTGGGATATTGTGAAGAGAAAGTTGAGAGACGCAAGACACAACACTCTGGATGAGCTTAAGGCGGCTATCGAAGCATCCTGGGCCTCCATTTTCTCCATGCCACGCCGCATTGAAGCAGTCATTTCTGCAAAAGGATTCCCGACCAAGTATTGAGTGCATAACTGAAGATAATTATTTGAAGGTTGAATTTTTTTGTATTAAAAACACTTTTCTTTTATTGGCCGGATGAAATATGCTAATTTTTTTAGATAGGTATTTTGGGTTTTCATGAGCTGTATGCCAAAATCATCAGTATTAAAACAATAAAAGACCTGAAATATTTCAGTTGGTGTGCAATGAATCTAAAATATATGAAAGTTTAATTTTTATCATTACATTATGGAAAATAATGAACTTTTTAACAATATGCTAATTTTTTGAAAAGGACCTGTATACAGATTGTGTCAAAGCAACTCAACAGCATTAAATAGGAAAATAGTGTGCCAATAATGCAAAAAGGCATTTTGTCATTGAATTCAGTGATGTCATCATCCAGCTTAGTTCAGTTTAAATAGTATCTGTGCAATCAAGTCGATGATACCACTGGAAATTAAGTGTCCCTAACTAAGCAAGTCAGAGGCGACGGCAAGACGAAACCAGCAGTTCAATTCCAGGCTGCAGCAAAGTCACATTGTGCAGAATCATCTGTTTCCTGGTGACCATCTAGGTGAAAAGATCTTTACTCTGGATCTGTCTCTGGGGCTCATCTAGTTGTCCTGGTCTCCGCTGACATTCAGGGCTGTAGAGGTCCTCTCTAGGTGCTGATCCACCATCTGGGCTGGATACGTACTGAATCCGGGAGACTGCAGTGACTATCTGATCTGGATACAGACCGGATCTGGTGGCTACGGTGTCCTCAGAATAAGAGAGAATCAGACTTATGTTAGCGTAGATTTCATTCTTCTAGTGTGTGTTATGGGAAGTGTTCCCTGTTCTGGTTTTCCTAATTGATGCAGCCTAAAAATCCTTGGTAACACTTTCTATGAAGCCCGTATTTATAATACATTATAAGGGTATTCTTAAGGCATTATAATGAATGCATAATGCATTATAAAAAACCTTATAATATGTTGTATCAACTCATGAATAATCATAACAGCAATTATAATACATCATAATGCTTACGTATTTGTGGTTATAAGTTTAAAAGTATGATTATTTATAACACACAATGAACACCATATTAAATCTACTTAATGTACAGTATAATGGACTGTATCATATCTTGACATTGTTTAAGATCTGCACAGTATCTTACTACAGCTTGTGAGTGGTTAGATGATGAGTGTTATTTGAGTTTTTCTGCGGAGCTAATGTTAATTAATTGATGTGAGCTGAATCCTCCAACTGAAAAAAACAATTTTTTTATCTGGTTACATTTTATTTTGATTGTCCCCTTAATCAATCAACTGTAAGCGACTTTGCAACTACATGCCAAATAACTCTCATTAGAGTATCAGTATGCTCAATAAAGGTAGAATCTAGTATGGTAGAATAAACCGATTTACTAACAGTATAGTCAGTTTACCTGTTCTTTGACGATCAAAATAAAGTGTCAGCATATATTTACAGTAGCAGATATACTAATATTCTAATGACCGCTAGTTGACATGTAGTTGCAGAGTTACTTATCAACAGCTCTCTAAAGGGTACCATCAAAATAATCAAACTGACATTACAATTAAAATAGTTTAAAGCAAATGTGTCATATTACACATTCATCTGATCTGATATCTGATCTTATGGCTGTTTGAGAGAAAACTTTTTTTATTTTATTTTTATAATTAATATTATTATTACTACTTATAAGTGGACTTTGACCGCTTTAAGTAAAGTAGCATCAGAAAAATGTCAAGATATGGGACTTATAATACATTATAACTATGAAAAGTATCATCCATTGTAAGTTGATGCAGCATGTTCATTGTGTTATAAACCATCATACTCTTAAAAGCTATAACAACAAATAAGTACACATTATAATATATTAAAACTGTTTTTATGAATATTCATGAGATGATACAACATATTATAAGTTTATTTTTATTTTTATAATGCATTATGCATTCATTATAATGCCTTAAGAAAACCTTCATAATGTATTATAAATACAGGCTTCATAGAAAGTGTTACCAAATCCTTTAATGGATTTGAATATTAGAAATGTGTTAGTGTGCTATGTGTAAGCCAGGTTAAAGAGATGGGTCTTTAATCTAGATTTAAACTGACCGAGTGTGTCTGCCTCCCAAACAACTGTGGTAGTTTGTTCCAGAGTTTGGGCGCTAAATAGTAAAAGGATATGCTGCCCGCAGTTGATTTTGATGTTTTAGGATGTGGAGGACTATAGTGCAATAAAAGCTTGTTCAAATACTGAGGTGCTAAACCATTCAAATACAAATCTACACAATGTTTAATAAGGAGCCAGTGTGGTGTTGACAGAACTGAGCCAGAGAGCTGCACGGGTCCGATTTTGTAAATCCGCACCCGCCCGTACCCACAGTGCTTAAAACCGCATCTGACCCGTTTTCCGACAGCAGCACTAATTAAAATACGCACCCGACCCGACCCGCTTAAAATAGAACCGACACCCGACCCACACCCGAAATCAAATCAGTTAAGCCAATCACATTAGACCCACTTTTTTATTGCCAGGTCATACAGAAGTTATTTATGGAAAACTCTTTTTAAAAGATATTCGTTTTTTATACATTTTATCTTAATTTTGATCAATGTTTTATCAATCAATTGCTCATATTTAATAAATAAGAAGCAAATATTTTTTCCAAATATTTTGCTACCTAAAAGTTAAATATTTTTTGTGTCACGCATGCATGCATGGCTATTTCCCTCATATTAAATATAAAACCAAGTGGACTGATATTTTTCCAATGTTTGGACTCCTTTATTAATGGAGTATATAAACAGACGTTTCAATATATTGGTATTAAATGCATTTTCTGAGAATTTATATTTCACGTTTTTACTGCAAATGTCAAAATACGTGCTCTTTGGTCCATCATCACTGATCACATTAGAATAAAATATCTCATAATAAAATACAAAATTGACTGATTTATGAATGTTTATGCATAGTTCTCATCAGTCGGAAATACAGATAAACGCTTTCATTTGTTGTATTTTTGATACTGAAAGAAAACAGAAGAACAAAAGAGCGAATCATACCACCGTCTGAGGTTGTGCTTCAAGTCGAACGCACCCATTTTTAAATCATCCACAGCTGAGCATCGCGAGAGGCGGATCTGCGCCAGAGCGCACATGTGAATGAGCTGCACAAAGTCATTTTCATATGCAATTAAAAAAACAAAAACAACCCTGGATAGATTAGGCCCATATTCACAAATGTGTTAGCTATGGAATGAAATATCTGATATTCCAATTGTCAAATACATGCAAGTGGAAGTGTATTGTTGTTTAAACACCTTTATAACGATCGCGTTAGTTGAGCTGTATGCGCAATATAATTTTATGACACAAATTTTGAAATAGACTTAAATCAAACACATTTTAATCCAGATTCTGTATATATGTATATATATATATATATATATATACAGGGTTCTAAAATAACTTTTTTGATCACCAGCCAATCAGAATTTCCACTAGCCATTTTTTTCCCCGGTAAAAATAACAAATTATGAGTGCCACTAAATGCATTTGATCATTTTATTAACATTGTTGGCATGAAAAACATCAGTTTATAAACCGTACTCACGAATTCATAAACTGTTAACTTGGTTTAACAAATTATGCCCACGAATTTCCAATCCGTGCGCTCAGTTTTTGTAAACCGTACCCTCGGTTTTTGAATCCGTACCCACAAATTCATAATCCGTGCGCACACTTTCGCAATACGTTCCCACGGATCTGTAAACCGTACTCACGGATTCATGCAGAAAGCTCCTGTTAACATACAGTTTTATTGACTATTATTATGTGGAATAGGTTTAATAATAATAAAGGAATAATCTTATAATAGCAACTGATTATTATTGTACAATAAACCTGGCATTGTGACTAACTCTGGAGTAAATTTTTCCGGTTCCTGTTGTAAATTGTTTTGGATAAAAGATTCTTATGCATAACAATATATAATAATGATAAAAATAAAAATAAAGTTATTTTTATCATTTTAATTTGTAGGCTAAATAAATGATTACAAGAAAATAATTCATGAATTGCTTTATTTTTAAATAAACTTTGACAGTTTTGTAAATGCTTGTCTACAATTCTTTCTTAACATGCATGAAGACTTATTTTTCTGATTTTATTATACTAAGCTCCATCCACCCCACCTGCCGGAGTTAGATGCATGTTTCACTGTTAATGTTTTTAATAAATAATGAGGCCGAAAATAACATTGCATTCAGTTAGAGAGAAAAGGAATGAAAACATAACCGGCATATTATTTGTTTTGTATTGCTTTTTACCCTTATTTTCTTTTTCTTTTTAGCGTTTTTTTTTTTTTTTTTTTGGTCATAAAACACAGGCGGCTGTGTCTTATCCTATTGGTGATTAATATAATAATCACTATTAAAATAAACGCTAAAAAGAAGACTATTTGTGTGAATGCTGATCGTGGACTCATTGGATACTATGAAAAATAATGTTTAATAAACAGAAATGAATCTGCCGGTGGGGGCGGAGCTACAAATGCGTGTCAGTTTACAAATACAAATCCGAGGGAACGGATTGTGAAAGTGTGCGCACGGATTATGAATTTGTGGGTACAGATTAAAAAAAACCGAGGGTACGGTTTACAAAATCTGAGCGCACGGATTGGGAATTCGTGGGCACGGTTTGTTAATCCGTGGGTACAATTTGTTAAACCGAGGGAACAGTTTATGAATTTGTGAGTACGGTTTATAAACTGAGGGGACGGATTGCAAAACCGTCGTCACGGATTGATTTTTTTTCTCCTACAGGTGACGTGCGGGGCTCTCCGTAATATCCTCATCCCCTGCCTCGTTCCTCTTTTCGCCCCCAGAAATCTGTCCCAACCACCGCCACATTTAGTTTAATCTTAATTTTTTTTTCTTTAATAGCTAACTCCCTCCTCTTTCAGTCTATGCTCCCTGCTCTGGCTCCATTCATTCTTCTTCCTTGTGTTTTCTGATGGACGCTATTCATTTCCATGTTTTTTCGCGCTGGTTTCACTGCAAACTGCGTGCAGCCAATGAGCATATGAAACGTCATCACGTAGCATTACAGCACAGTGTTCGTGGGAAATGTAGGAAGTGCTGCCAGGGGAATAAATGACCGAGAACAGAACCTCATGTCATGCATCACCAGCCAAACTGGCTAGTAAGTTTTAATTAACACCCGCCAAAATGAATTTTAACCCGCATTTGGCGGGTTGGCGGGTGTTAATTTAGAACCCTGTATATATATATATATATATATATATATATATATATATATTTTTTTTTTTTTTACAGAAAACATAAACAACGGAAAAAAACAACAGCTGGCTGATCTTTTACGTCTGTTAACTAATGACTCATGCAGCCGTTCACGCGGTTGTGATTATTCTTTTTTAAGTCGAACGTAGGCCTATTTTTACGTTTGCACGTGACTGTTTTGAACCCGTGTTTAGACCATAGACAGTAAAAGAAATGGACACAGCGACCCCATTGGAACTCAATTGAGCTAAATGAAGCCCAGTTTTAGCGTTTTTTAGCACTTCCGTTTCTGACGCACAGACTCAAACGAAGCTTGACGACGTCAGCAACCTGTCTGCCAGATGTAAATCTTCTAAGTGGCTGTGCGTGAAAACTGCCATCGTTAATCTTGCAGAGACGTCGAGCTTAAGCGGGGAGTTCTTTGTCGTGAGTGAGCAGGAGTAAGTATTCTGATGAATTATTTTGTATAGTATTTTAAAATGTAACGCCAGTACGCCATATTTAGTTAATTGCCTGCGAGCTTCTCCACCTGTCTGTACGGTAATGCGACAGAGAGCCGAGTGGTTATGACGCAATCGTTAGCCTATTTTTTACAAAAACTGTTTATACGGGGCCATAATGTAACATAGAAGGTAATGGAGCACTTTATACATTGTCGTGTATCTTTAGAAATAAATAATGGACAAACAGAGTCTTTAAACGCCTCAGATGTAAAGTTATTCGCTGTCAAAGTGACGCCAAAATGAATGGGAGTCAATGGGAATGCTAACGCAAGTGAAGTTCTGCTAAAAGATGGCAGCCCCCACCCGACTTCAACTTCCGGTCGAGTTCCTTGCCCCTTGGTTTAGACCCGTGTTTCCCCTATGTTCGACCCGACCCGCACCCGTATGACATTTTTCACCCGTTTCAGCCAAATTTGCGGGTCACTCGTCGGGTACCCGAACCCGTGCAGGACTCTAAACTGAGCAAATATGGTCATACTTCCTGGTTCTAGTAAGAACTCTAGCTGCTGCATTTTGGACTAGCTGGAGTTTGTTAATTGAGCATGCAGAACAACCACCCAATAAAGCATTACAATAATCTAACCTTGAGGTCATGAACGCTTGAATAGGTGAGAGCATAGGTCATAATTTGGATATATTTTTTAGATGGAAAAATGCAGTTTTATACATGTGGCTATGGAGCGAATTTTGTGCCAATATTCATCAAATAAAATCCAGCATTTTGTAAATAAACACAATCTGCTTTGCAAAGAAAAACTTGTCTTTCAAACAAACGCAAAGTGATCTGCAAATACAAAACTCTATTTGAGAGAAAATGCAGAGGTATGAATTTATTTTCTCACAAATGCATAAAAGTCATTTCTCACATGGATCAAAGCAGATTTTCTCACAAATGCAATTGAGCAACTATCTTTACCAAAAACAGCAGATAGCACTATTGGTCAATTTACGCTAGTCTCCCGAGACCCAAAACACCTGTTTACCTTTTCAGGGAATACAGCACACCAACATGAGTGGGGAACAGGTGAGTTTCTGTCTCACTATATAATTAGCCATTTAAATGTTTTCACAAAGCGACCCTACTACAGTGTCACTAAAATTCACAGTAAGTGCTGTAAAGCTGTTAACATGATTGATTAGTTCAAAAATCAGTAGTGACATGGTAAACATTTAACTATGCAGTCTTTCCCTATAAAAACTGATCCATTCTCCATACCTCTTATCCCCTGTTGGATAATAGGATATAGAGTATATACATATGTTGATAAAATAGTTCAATTTATAGCGTCAATATTGTGTACCAAAAATTTAAGCTTAGACAGTTTAATTTAGTATCAGATATAATAATATCACCCAAGAGGTCATTAATTATTAATAACTAAGACTGAGACTAAGACTAAATAAAAAATGCCTGCCAAAATTAACACTGTTAGCCGATAAGTTTTTCTTAAAGGCTGTGCCTGAACATACACAGCTAACATTCTCCCTATAGTTCGCTGTCATTGTTAACAGTTCTGTCATATGGTTACAAGTCTGTCTAATCATCAGATAGAAGGGTTAATCAAAGGAATTAATCTGTATAAAAAGTATTATAACGATTGCTTTCTTATTATTAGTAATAGAAAGGCAAACATTGCCATCCGTATTAAGCAGATAATTATTTATATAATTTAAACAAATCTTTGATTGGTTAATGAACATTTAATTTCACAAACTTGCAAACTTAGTCGAATCCAGCTGTGAGATCTTGGGAAGTGTACATTTTTATCCAGCTTGATCGTGTGTTCTCTGTGTGGCGGTCGGTCCGTGTGAATTAAATACATTACATTTTAAACTCGTGATTTCAAATTATGCTGTGCTTTATGCATTTGCCCAGCATCATTTTCATGTCATTTTCACTGTGTGCTGTATGTAAAAGAAGTGTAACGCTGGCTTTATTTGAAAAACATGATTCCCAATGCACACACACTTCCCAGAATACCGAGTGCTTAGTTGGTTATAGTTTTTACTTCCTTTTTAATTATATTTCTATTAAATATTTATTTATCTGTGAAAAATACTTTCATCTTTTCATCTAAAGTATAAGTATGTTTATTTTAAAAAATTTGAAATTCATTGTCAAATAATTTCACATTTTTTTAAATATTATTAAAAAACATATATATGAACATATGATAGATAAAAATTGATAGCATGAATGCACTGTAAGTCACTTTGGATAAAAGCATCTGTTCAATGTATAAATTTAATATATATATATATATATATATATATATATATATATATAATATATTTAACTATATTGGCTTTATATTGGCTATCAGCTCCCCTGCTTTCCAAGATACCGGCTGTCAAAAAATCAATATTGGTCAATCCAATATTTACCAGTATTTTAGAAGGATTATGTAATGATTAGAAACTGTAGTAGGGTCGCTTTGTGAAAACCTCTAAATGGTTAATTATATAGTAAGACAGAAACTCACCTGTTCCCCACTCTTGTGGGCCTGCTGTAGTCCCTGAAAAGGTTTACAGGTGTTTTCGGGTTTCAGGAGACTATCGTAAATTGACCAATAGCACCATCTGCTGTTTTTGGAAAAGACAGTTGCTCAATTACATTTGTGAGAAAATCTGCTTTGATCCATGTGAGAATATATGCCTGTGTGCAATATGCATTTGTGAGAAAATCAATTCCCCACAAATGAGTCTCACAATTGAAACACACACTACATATATTTGCCCATAACTCTGCGTTTTCTTTCAAATAGAGTTTTGTATTTACAAATCACTTTGCGTTTCTTTCAAAGTCAAGTTTTTCTTTGCAAAGCAGATTGTGTTTTTTTACAAAATGCTGGATTTGTTTAATGAATATTGGCACAAAATTTGCTCCATATGTGGCTTTTAAAGGAAAGATTTATTACAAGTAGCACACGTAGGTTCCTGAGTAATGACGGAGAATTGACAGAGCAGCCATCAAGTCTTAGACAGTGTTCTATGTTATTACATGCAGAGGTTTTAGGTCCGATAATTATCACCTCTATGGATAATTTTTTTTTTCAAATTGGTATGTTGCCCTGGGCCGCAAATAAATATAGAGCTGAGTATCATCAGCATAACAGTGAAAGCTAACACAATGCTTCCTGATGATATCTACCAAGGGTAACATGTAAAGCTTGAAAATGAATGGCCCTAGTACTGAGCCTTGAGGTACTCCATCCTGCACTTGTGATCGATATGATGCCTCTTCATTTGATGCAATGAATTGATGGCAGTCACCAGGGAACTACACTGCACCTGAAATGGTCGCATATTCGCCCTTTGAAATGACATAGCGACCCAAACTTTTTTCAGGTCGCAAATGTGTCACTGATTATTTTTTATTCATAGCATATGTTTTAGGCCAGTGGTTTTCAACCTGTGATCTGCGGCTACGACATATTGCATATTGGTGTGTATCACAATCACAAAATTTATAAAAAAATTGCTATAGTTTTTTTTTTTTTTTTTTTGTCCACATCGCACAGCCCTAGTTCATTCAATAAATTAAGTTAACAATCTAGCTTCTGAGTACTAAGTTATTAACCCAACAATAGCGGGGTCAGTTAATTTTTTTTTTTAAGTGGGCCCCACAAACATATGTGTGTGGTTGTGTGGGCCGCGAGTTGAAAAAGGTTGGGAACCACTGTTTTAGGCAATATGCTATGATTAACTATGAACATTTTTTAAAATCAGAAATGTGTATTTTAAAAATACGTTTTATAACGTGCTCTGAGCATATGCATATGATGCAAATACATACTAAATATTTTAAAATTGAAAAGTCTTGGAAAGTGTGTTCGAATAGTCTGTGGTTATGTCTTAAGTGAAAGTAAAGAGTTGGAAAGAAATCGGATGAGTATCACTATTGTGGCGATGTAAAGACAATCCGCCCCTTCCGTGCCCATATCGGGATGTGGAACAATTAAGACAAAATTATAAAAAGGAAAAATCGCTTGGGAAAAAGGGGGAAATGGTAAACGCGAACGCCAAGTGGCAGGTGAGCAAATCAAACAATGGACGCGAGTCATAACTGAGGAGTGGATCGGCGGGAGTGAGACGCACGCTGTAGGTCAGGGTGAGTGCGGAAATAAAGATTCACCAGGCTGCAGAGAGAGAGTGTAACGAACTGCTGAAGGAACTCACAAGATCGTCATTCCGTTGGGTTTTGCGAATCCGGAGAAAACACTGCCTCCCAAGGATCTTTTCCCTGCTAGAAATGGTCAGCGATATTGCACACACACACTCACACACTAACGCACTTCATCGCACGCACTTCATCCACACATTCGCGAGTCGCTTTGAGTGACCGATTTATATTACTGACTTTCATTTAATTTCCCTTTCAGTATATCTATGACTTTGGTTGCTCAAGAGAAAAAATATATACTAATCCTGTGTTTTTTTTGTTTGTTTTTTTTTTCTCTCTGGACCGCTGATGAGTGTCTTTGTTTGGAGGAGAAAGCCTCTGATCTGCTGACCTTGTTTACTTTGTCTAAGTTCATTTAATTATGCCTGTATGAAAACCTTGTCGTTTACAATTGTTGTTTTTATTATTATTATTATTATTATTATTATTATTATTATTATTATTATTATTGTTGTTCGTTTTGTTTTTGTTCCTTTCCTCCTGATTATATGGGGTATTTGTGTCCAGAATTGTGTATGAAGAAGGGAAAAATCTATATCAATGAATTCTTTCGAACTGCAAGTTGTTGTTTTGTCTTCTATTAAGTAAACGTATAAGCAATTCATCTAATTTTGTGTAACTGCGGGTTTTAAAATCTCCCTGGGTTATCATGGCATTTTGGAATTTATTTGGTGACAGGCCAAAGTCCTGTCTGGCGCCCGAACTACCAAATAGATACTGTTTCCAAAAGGTCACTAGGGCGTGCCACCGTTACACTATAATGGATGCATTTTCTCTTAAAGTGACCACGCCTAATTTACTAGCTCTGCTGTCAGTGTCTTTAATGCATGAAAATGAAAGTAAATCACTCACTGCTCTTGACTGAATTACTTTGTAGTTTTAACAAGAATTTATCCACAATCAAATTAATTTATTATATATTTTTTTTTTTTTTTTTTTTTTTTTTTTTTTTTTTTTTTTATTCATTTAGCTGACGCTTTTATCCAAAGCGACTTACAATTGCTAAGTATGTCAGAGGTCGCACGCCTCTGGAGCAACTATGGGGTTAAGTGTATTGCTCAAGGACACATTGGTGTCTCACAGTGGATTCGAACCCAGGTCTCCCACACCACAGACGTGGGTCTTATCCACTGCGCTAACACCACCCCAAATATATATATTTTTTTTTTACTAGTGAGGGCAGGACACTAGTTAATTTATGTAAGTGAGTATAGCAAAATACAGCGAACTGTGAAATAATATTCCCAAAAATTCTTCATACTGTAGAATACCAGTGAAATTGATAAAAATATAAAAAAATAATAAATTAGGGACCTGACCATTTTTTGCTTAAGTGTTTCTTTCTTTAGATTAGATCAACCTTTATTTGTCTCACAGGAGAGAAATTTCAACATTTACAGCAGAAAGTGGATAGCATGAAATAATCAATAAATGAGTCGCATTCAATAAATAATACAATACAAAAAATAAAAAATGTACCAAATATAAAAACAGTGCAAGTGAATATGCATAGATGGCATTCTTTCCATCTCTGAGTTGTGGTTTCTGTTTAGTACTTAACCGTGCTGATTATAAAGTCTCACGGCCGCAGGAAGAAAGGATCTCCTTAATCTCTCCTTCGCACAGCGTGGGTGTATCAGTCTGTCACTGAAGGAGCTGCTCAGTGATGTTAGTGTCCCATGAAGTGGGTGGGACGAGTTCTTCAGCATGGATGAGAGCTTAGCTCTCACCCTCCTTTCTCCCACCACCTCCACTGGCTCAAGTGAGCAACCCAGGACAGAACCAGCCCTTCTAATCAGCCTGTTTAGCCTCTTCCTGTCTGCCGCTGTAATGCTGCTACTCCAGCATACCACACCAAAAAAGATGGCTGACGCCACCACTGATTCATAAAAGGTCCTTAGGAGTGAACCCTGTATTCCAAAGGACCTAAGTCTCTTGAGCAGGAACAGTCTCTTCTGGCCCTTCTTATAAAGGGCACTAACCGTGTCTGTACAGTCCAATTTATTGTTTACCTGGAACCCAAGATACCTATTGGAGTCCACAATATCTCAATATTTAATTGCTAATTCAACCTTTTCACACCACAGACTGAACAAAATTAAGCATTCCTTGCTTGGTAATTGTTCAACAAAGTATGCATAGTTGTGTAAATATTGTCATACTGACAGTTGTCTGAAGTTTTGGTTGATTCCATTCCATTCCATTTGATCGATAACTTTCTATCAAAGTTATCTGACATTATCAAGAGGAATTTGTTTAACTCTTGAGTTCTTGTCATATTTTATTACCAATTTCTAAACTATAGCAAATAAACTGTGATAATGTGAGAAATGTTGAAGGTGTCTGCATACATTTTGGTTTGACTGTGTATTTTATTTTACATTGAAGACTATGCAGTAATATTTTAAATTAGTTTCTGGACACCTACAAAAAAAAAAAAAAGTAAACATTTGTGTAAATAGCACAAATAAATAAATAGAACGAACATACAGTAAATATTAGACAATTTCCCATTGTACAACCTGCACTAGGGCCCCTCTAACCCCAGCTACGGCCCTGGGTTAAGGTACCAAGACAGAGCAATGCACTGTATGTACTGTAAGAAATAAAACCGAAGAAAGGAATGTGGTTTAAAAGATGGCAAGTAAAATAAAAAGCACATCTGTATGCAATACAGTTTCATTATTATCCAGAGCGGCTTACTATAAAAAAGTAGTGTGACCAAATCATGTTTTGCGCCAGTAACTGAAAAAGTTAGTCGTGCAAGTTCCACCAGTGGAAAAGGTTAGTGTAGTTCCCTGGTCAGATAAGTACAATTTGAACCATGCTAATGCACTTCCATTAATGCCAGCAAAGTTGTCTAGTCTATTCAAGAGAATTTTGTGATCAATAGTGTCAAACACATCATTAAGATCACGTAGCACTAATAGAAAGATACCACCACAATCAGATGATAAGAGCAGGTCATTTACATTTTCATTTAATCATTTAGCAGATGTTTTTATCCAAAGCAACTTACAAATGAGAAAAATAGAAGCAGTCAGGTCAACAAGAGAACAACAACAATATACAAGTGCCATGACGAGTCTCAGTTAGTCTAGTACAGAATGCATAGCCAGGTTGTTTTTTTTTTTTTTTTTGTTTTTTTTTTTATAACTTTTTTGGGATGGCACCACAAGGCGTCATTTACTTGCTGAGCGTTAACTTCTGGAGGGCACATGAGATTTAACCAGTGAGTTTAGGTATGTTGGTGCCATGCCAATGGTTGTCTTGTAGGCCTTAGTACCTTGAATTTGATGCGATCGGCTACTGGTAGCCAGTGTAACCTGATGAGGAGAGGAGTAATGTGAGCTTTTTTTGTCTCATTGAAGGCAACCCTCACTGCTGCATTCTGGATCAATTGCAGAGGCTTGATAGTACATGCAGGAAGGCCCAGCAGGAGAGCATTACAATAGTCCAGTCTGGAGAGGACAAGAGCTTGGACAAGAAGTTGGGTGGCTTGTTCTGATAGGAAGGGTCTAATCTTCCTGATTTTGTATAGGGCAAATCTGCAGGACTGGGTCATTGTAGCAATGTGGTTGGGCAGATGAGGTGGTGCGTGCTGGTCTAGACGACAGTGGGCAAAAGTTGTCCAAGCAAGAGTTTAAAGTGGAGCAAAGAGTGTCCTTAGCACTTGTGTCCAGAGCTGAAAAGTGAGAGTGCAGGAAGTGAGGATGAAACCACAGAAGATAAGTGAGATGGAGAGAATGAGCGTAGGTTCAGTCGAAAGGTGACCTGCATTGGAGTGTGTGCTGCTTCAGGAGTAAGTGCTAGGTTAGCAGTAATGAGGAAGTGGTCTGAGGTGTGCAGTGGGGCAACTGAAGAGTTGTCCACAGAGCAACAGCGCGTGTAAATAAGGTAATTCTAAGGTAATTTGTAATTCTAAGGAGAGCAGTCTCAGTATCATGATACGGTCTAAATCCTGATCGGAAATCTTCACAGATACCATTTTTCTCTGAGAAGGAATATAATTGTGAGGATTGCACATTTTCTAGTAACTTGGACAGAAAAGGAAGATTCGAGATCAGTCTGTAATTAATTGGTACATTTGGAGTCTAGTTTGATGAGAGGCTTAGGCCAGTTTGAAGGTTTTGGGGACATATCCTAATGACAATGACAAATTAATATTAGTCAGAAGAGGATCTGTGACTTCAGGAAGACTTACTAGAGCTTAGATGGAATAGGGTCTAACATACATGTTGTTGGTTTAGATGATTTAACAAGTTTATACAATTATTTGTGTCCTAAAGAGAATGAGTGGATCTGTTCCTCAGGGGATCTATAGCTCGCTATCTGATGTGATACTGTAGCTGACGTCTGTGATTTTATCTCTAATAGTATCGAACTTGGAAGTAAAGTAGTTCATAAAGTCATTACAGCTGTGATGTTGGGAAATGTTAACACCTGTTGATGCTTTATTTTTCATTAATTTAACCACTGTATTGAATAAATACCTGGGGTAATGTTTGTTTTCTTCTAAAGAGAAGAGAAGATATCAGATCTAGCAGTTTTTAACGCTTTTCTGTAGGATAGGGTACTTACGAAATACCTTTAGTGTTGTTTTCCTCCAGCTGCACTCCATTTTCTGGGCTGCTCTCTTTAGGGTACGAGTGTGCTCATTATACCACGGTGTATACGATGGTTCTACCATGCTTGTAACAAGGAGTAGAATTGACAGTTTTAGCTATATGAAGTTTACACAAGAATAGATAATGATCTGTGATATCATCGCTTGGCTGCATAATTTAAGTATATATTTAACTGTTCCTGTTGCTCGAGTGGCTCTCCTGTGTAGTGCAAGATTGTGGGTTCGATTCCCAGGGAACACGCTAGGTAAAAAATGTTAGCCTGAATGCGCTGTCAGTAGCTTTGTATAAAAGTCTCTGCTAAATGCATAAAAAACTATATATTAAGACTATACATCATTCATTTCCCCATTAACTTGTACTTTTAACTTGTATGATCTTTGTTTGAATGTTTTATTAACATTTTCCTAGGTAACAATCCCTGCAATGACCATTACCTGACCTGTAGTCACCTGTGTCTGATTGGCCCGGGTGGGACGACAGCCAGATGTGAGTGTCCAGATCACTTCATTGGTCTGGCAATTGGCTTTAAGATACAGTGTGTGGCCGACTGCTCCAGCACTCAGTTCCGCTGTGGAGATAATGAGAAGTAAGTGAATCCATTTTATAATTATATTTTAATGAGCTTCCACTCTTACTTTTCTTCTGTTGTCTTTTCATATTTACTATTCTTTAAAAAAAAACTAAAAACCTTTAACCTTTAATACATTTGCAGTCTTTTTGTATTCTATTTTCACTAGCTTGCTCTATTCTTTTTCTATTATATCTGTTTTTTGTTTCTTTATTACAGTATTTAAAAGCCCTTGCTACGTGTACTGCGTTTAAGCTAACTGATACTTGTTATAGCTCTTATATATCATTGCTCTCTTGTTGTTTTTGATTGCTTCCATTGTCCTCATTTGTAAGTCACTTTGGATAAAATCATTTGCTAAATGACTAAATGTAAATTTAATATAAATGTCTCCAGGTGCATTCCCATATGGTGGAAGTGTGATGGTCAGTCAGACTGTGGGGATGGCTCCGATGAGCCTCAGACATGTTCTCCACGTTACTGCCCAATAGGACGCTTCCAGTGCCAGGATGGGAACTGCACCTACCCGTTTTTCCTGTGTGATGGCCATAATGATTGTCCAGATGGATCTGATGAAGATGCTGCACTCTGCAGTATGCAACACTTTTATGCATTGTTATAATGACAGTAACAAGAACATTTTAAAAAGTTGCTATCAACTGTTAGTTACTTAATCCGGTAACTACACTGCATAGATTGGGTCCTGATGCTAAATTTTTAAATTAATAGTTACATGGCATTCGTACCCAGGTGACCATCGTTGCTCTGAGAACCAATTCCAGTGTAAAAATAAGCACTGTATCCCAATATCTTGGCACTGCGATGGCGTGCAGGATTGTGCAGATGGCAGCGATGAGGAAGCTGACAGCTGTGCTGAGAAAACCTGCAAACCTGGACAGTTTCAATGCAAAAACGGACTCTGCATACCACCAAGCTATGTGTGTGATGCGCAGAACGACTGCGGAGACCAATCAGATGAGCCATATGATGAGTGCAGTGAGTGTCATGTCCCTTTGGGAAAGTGTTCCATTCATTAACAGCTTGGAGTTAACTGACCTTTGATATTTGTCTTTTTACGTAGTGGGTCCTGATCATAAGTGTGATGCAGACACTGAGTTCTCCTGCTATACAAACTATCGTTGTATACCTCTGTGGGCTGTGTGTGATGGCACCAATGACTGTCTAGACAACAGTGATGAGCAGAGCTGCCGTAAGTCCCATATAATGATTTAAAATATTCAAAGGTTGACTCACAACATAAACAAAAAAGCTTCAAGCTTCAAAACAGTTCTCCAGTAACAGAACAAAGGCAGCATAATGGCAAATATAGACTATAATGACAATCAGTACACGTTTGGATGCACCTGCTCATTCTATATTATTACTACTGTATATATTCTATATTATTACTACATATTGTAGCATCTTCAACGTCACTATTCTTTGTCTCGATTCCAGCTCTGCACACTAAACAACATGAGGTGCATATTGGGATGATTTTAAACAGTATTTAATGAGTTCTCTTCATGTAGGACACTCTTTGCCAGCTTTTTACTATCTTCACTAACTCATCTATTTAAAAAAATAAAATACAATTTTTGTTTTGTAAGCATTTTGTTTGCATAAGATCATAAATAGCTGAGTAAAAATTTAACAAGCAAGCTAATATGTGAGCCTCCTTTGTCAAGATTCAACAAAAAACACATAATCCTTTTTATATAATCAATCAAAAGGGATAATTTAATTTACTTTGAACATTTATAAAATAAATAAAGAATCTACCTCCCCATTTTGCTGCATGCAGATGAGTTGACCTGTGATCCTCTGGGAGATTTCCGCTGTGATAATCACCGATGTGTACCCATTCGCTGGCGCTGTGATGGGAACAATGACTGTGTAGATGGATCAGATGAGAGAAACTGTGGTGAGTAATGCGTTGAGCCATACATTACCTCTTACGCATGTACTGTATGGAGCTCAAGAGTTTTCATGTATGTGCTCGCAGAACCAAGACCTTGCTCTGAGAGTGAGTATCGCTGTGACAACCAGCAGTGCATTCAAGGATCTTGGGTTTGTGACCATGACAATGATTGTGGGGACAATTCTGATGAGCGAGACTGTGGTAAGTTGAATTCAATATAAAACCCATTCACTCACCCATTCTTTCCTTCTTTCCCTAAACATCTTCTGGTCACTGAATAAGCAATGCATTTCTACTGTTCTCTTAGCTTTCTCACTAATCTAGATATCTAATAAACCTGATATTGTGTATTACAAATATTGTTGAATCTTTGAATTTCTTTCTCTTCTTTTGTAATTCACTCTAAAATAAAGGGTCCATTAAATGCATGCACATATTAATAGACGTCAAGTCACTCCTGACATTTGTATTTATTTATTTATTGGAATATAGTGTTTTACTCAGAAATACATGACATATGGCAACACATACTATATGCTACTGTTTACTACAGTATACTTACATGTATACAGATGAAGCAATAAAAATGCAAAAATAGAGTACAAGGATTCCCCCTTTTTTAGATAATTTTTGGACTGACCAAGTATTTTATTTTGTGTGCAGAGCTGCGGACCTGTCGTCCTGGAACATTCCAGTGTACATCTGGACACTGCATCCCAGAAGTTCTTAAATGTGATGGTTTTGCTGACTGCCTGGACTACTCTGATGAGTCCACCTGCCGTGAGTGTGAAATATATGGATGTTTAAAATCTTCTTATTGCATATATTGAAAATCTTGATATTATTTTGAACCTTTTATTTTCCCAACAGCAACTCGCTATCCTGGAGGACACTGGTGTCCATCAAACCAGTACCAGTGTAACAACAAGCTGTGTGTGAACCAGCAGTGGGTATGTGATGGCTTCAACGACTGTGGAGACCGCTCAGATGAGCAACTCAGCCTCTGCTGTAAGACATTATGAGAAAATTATTTTTGTAGATAATTTTAACCATTACAATTATAATACATGCCTCTGTTAGGTGAGTTATTAATTCTAAATCTAAATCTGGAAATTCAAATTCCAAGTTGGTCTTTTCAGCAGGAAATTGTTAACAGTGTAAAAATTGTTCTGTGATCAGGGAACATTACATGTGAAATGCCAGCCAAATTCCGCTGTGACAATGGCTACTGCATTTATAGTGGTCTCATGTGTAACCAAAAAGATGACTGTGGGGATGGCAGTGACGAAAAGAAGGACAACTGTAAGAGATTCACACAAATCTTTTCACAACAATTAAAATGAAACTCTGAATTTACTATAATATACTACTTCAAAAGCTTTTGGTTGGCAAGAATTTTTTAAGTGTCATATGCTCTCCAAGGTGTAAAATACTAAAAGAGTATATTATTTATTTTAGACGCAATCCTTATTTAATGTTATATAAAAGTATATTCGAAAATTTAATAATATATTTGAGGAAAAAAAAAAATCAACTTTATATAAACAAGAGTTGCATTCTAAGATGAAAAGTATTGAAGGATTTCCCTTGATGCTGAATACTTGTTGGCTGCTTAGCACTAATAAAGTAACATTTTTGAAGTGTATTTTTTTTTTTTTTTTTTTTTTTTTCATAATTTCTTTGGTCAAACAAACACACAAATGTTATAAAGAACAGATTTGATTTGAAATAGATTTTGTAACTTTATAAATGTCCTTTACTGGCACTTTTTATTATTATTTATTTATTTATTTATTTATTTATTTATCTTACGACCCCAAACTTTTGAACCTCGATAAAGTTTGTAAGATTAGTGTTTAAAACACAAAAATAAAAGTAAATTTGGCAATAAGGTAAGATGTTAAGTAGATGTAATTTATGTTTAAGTAAATATTTATTTTACTTAAAAAAAAAAAAAAACTTAAGGCTACTAATTAATTTGCAGTGTGGTTGTATACTGTATTATGTATATAGTGTAATATATACTGTTGTTATAGTTAATGAAGACCAAATTAATTGTGTTTTTTTTAAATCAGGTCAGGAAACCACTCTCGCCCCCTGTACACCCAATGAGTTTAAATGCACTAATGGCCACTGTGTGGCACTGTCTTATGTGTGTGACCACAACGACAACTGTGGAGACCTTACAGATGAGCTGGGCTGCAGTAAGTTAACCAATATTACCAAATATGATATATTTAGTTATCCTTGTACTAGGTTATAATTGATTATTGTGAGAGCTGCCTTAGATTTTGCCTGTGAGGTACTTGATGAGTGACTCTTTTCAGATTTTGGCCACGACCGCAACTGTGATGAGAAATTATGTCAGCACGAGTGTACAAACCTGAACGGCACTGGCTTCATCTGCTCTTGTAAACCCGGCTATGCTGTGGATCCAGATAACACGTTCCGCTGCAATGGTAGACACAAACAGACATATAAAGTACCTTTCTCTTTCTCTTCAGAGTGGAAAAAGCTTTTGCTGCTAGCCTAATTTATTATTAGGGGCCAAGCACCAAAGGTGCGTAGGCACCTATTGTATTTGTTCCCGTTCTTCTTCTTATTATTCTTCCTTCTTCCGACAAGGAGTCTATGGCAGCCCATAGAACCGATTGCGGGAAAGTTGTAATGGTTTGACATTCTGACAGAGAGGACAGTGCCAACATTAAGTACACCAATTTTGGTGTGTCTAAGTCAGTCCCTGAAGCACCACCAACTGTCCAAAATTTCACTTATATTTTGTTAATAACTTTTTAACCGTAAGGCAAATCAACAAAATTATTTTTTTCCTCTGATTCCTCAGCTCATGGCGATTCGATTGCACCCTATGAAGTCATTTTCCGTCATATCAATCAATCAATCACCTTTATTTATATAGTGCTTTAAACAAAATACATTGCGTCAAAGCACTGAACAACATTCATTTGGAAAACAGTGTCTCAATAATGCAAAATGATAGTTAAAGGCAGTTCATCATTGAATTCAGTTATGTCATCTCTGTTCAGTTTAAATAGTGTCTGTTTTTATTTGCAATCAAGTCAATGATATCGCTGTAGATGAAGTGACCCCAACTAAGCAAGCCAGAGGCGACAGCGGCAAGGAACCGAAACTCCATCGGTGACAGAATGGAGAAAAAAACCTTGGGAGAAACCAGGCTCAGTTGGGGGGCCAGTTCTCCTCTGACCAGACGAAACCAGCCCATAGAAACCAGTCATAGAAATATGGCCGCCATTTTGAATTTTTTGAAAAACATACTTTTTCGAACTCGTCCTAGACAGTTTGTACGATTTACATGAAAATTGAACGAGATCATCTTCAGGCAGTGCTGACCAAAAGTTATGGAATTAAAAATGATTCGTCAAACCGTTTTCAATAAACACTCGAACAAATTTTAAGTAGAGCTTGCAAAAACAGTCGTAAGGCTGTATCTCTGCAACGATTTATCGTATTCAGACCAAACTTGGTACATGTCATAACAAGCATGAACCAAGGCTACATGCTGTGTTTCAGCGCAGCGCCACCTACTGGTCCGGAGATGTAAAAAATTGCTATTTTTGCTTATAACTTCTGAACTGTTTGTCCAAAAATCATAATATTGGTCTAGTTAGATTCAGGGCAACATGCCGAGACTAATATCCAATTTTACCATTTCAGTAATTTTGACTGTCAGCCATTTTGAATTTTGTATTAAAATGCTGTATTTAAAGAACGCATCAACGGATTGTTACGAAAAATGGTATGAGTCATCAGCACAATGTCCTGAAGTAGCGTGAGAAGTTTCAAAACAGCACCACCTAGTGGTGAATTTCTTTTTTAAAATGCTTATAACTTTGGATGTGGTCAACTTATTTTCACGAGACTCATCGAATTAGCCTCCTGAAACCTTACTGAGTCCTACGATACCAAACATGCTAGGTTTTGCCTTATGGTTTGTGTAGCGTTGGGATTTAGCGCTTAAAAACCATTTGGCTATATCTTCGAAACAGCTTGTCCGATCGAGACGAAACCACCGTCAGAAGTTCGAAAACATAGGTCGATAGCAATCTGTTAATGCTCAAATGCGAAAATATTGATAGTAAGTGGTAGTAACATCCAATCAAAGTCATGTGTCAGTCATTTTTTACGTGTTTTTTTCATATAAATGTCTATAACTCTGAAGTGAATTGAGATATTTTCACCCAAATTGTCACACATATGTATGGGCTCACTCTGAGGACACTCTGAGGACAAAAATGTGGGACTGAGCCTCTTGGTGGCGCTATAATAGAACAAAACATGAAATTCCCATTGACTTCAATGAAGTTTTGTGAAATAAAATGCTATACTAAACAAATACATTGGTGTAATATTACGAAACTCAGAATGTGCGAACAACACCATCCCCTGAAGGTACTCAAAATATTTCGAAACAGCATCACCTACTGGTCAAAAGTTATAACAAAATTTCCAAAAAGGCTAATAACTTTTGAATAAATCTGGCTATTGAAATGCAGCTGGTCTTAATAGATTCCTTGGATCAAGCCGAGAACATAGATACCAAGTTTTCCTTTCCGCTTCTGTCCGCCATCTTGATTTTCAGTCAAAACCTACTTTTTCCAACTCCTCCTAGACCGTTTGTCCTTTTTTCATCAAAATCAAATCACATCATCTTTAGACTGAGCCAACTAAAATTTTTGGATTTTGTGTCGATATATGAAATGGTTTTCATTTAGCTCATCAACGAATTTGCTGGAAGGATGCCAAAATGCTTTTGAGGCTGTATCTTAGCAAAGCTTTGACTTTTTGCACCAAACATTGTATGTGTCATCGTCACCTTACACTGACCATGCCACATCAATTTTGTAACAACGCCACCTATTGGTCAAGAGTAATAAACCAATCATTAATTTGTCAAAATGACTCTAAGGCTATATATCTTCAAAGCTTTGACATACTGACGCCAAACTTTTTATGTGCAATGGTCACCTCACACTGACCATTTCACACTAATTTGGTAACAGCACCACCTATTGGTCACACGTGATAAGCCAATAAATCCTATTACTAGCTGTTGTGTTTATTGTTTTCAAGCCATTTTGCCTAAAATAATCTTAAAACGGTTTTAATTACTCATTCCTGCTGTTCGTCTGAAGCTTGTTTCTGTAGTGCTTGGCCCCGTTATTGCTGCTTGCAGCTATATTTATTAGTATTATTATTTTTCAAAATCAACTAATTATTAAACAGAAAGTTTCACCTGTTTATTTCGGTACATCTGCCTTATCCCACGCTGTTTTTTTATGCCTGTCTCTTTCACCCTGCAGACATAGATGAGTGTTTCGAGTATGGCACATGCCCGCAGGCCTGCAAGAACACCAAAGGAAGCTATGACTGTGATTGTGCACTAGGCTACAGGAAAGTGGGCACAGGCAATCAGTGTGAGGCTGAAGGTATGATAGAAATTGTAAGGAACCACAGAAAATAATTTCTGAGCATTTGTAGCATCCTAAAGCTCTTCTTTCTTAGGTCCTGGACCACTGCTCCTGCTGCCAGAGAACATTCGCATCCGACGCTACAATCTCCAGACAGAGGAGTATCATGACTTTTTAGAGGAAGAGGAGCGCATTGTGGCACTGGACTATGATTGGGACCACAACAACACTGGACTTAGTATGTACTCAATTCTAGGGCCTCAGCCCCTCAAAAATGTAATTACTTCTTTACTCTGTATTATGGAAGCCCATTTCCAAATAAGGAAAAAAACATCCTTTGGTAAATCCTAATTATGAGACAAACAGTTAAACTTTTGATGAAATAATAGATTTTTTTATGTCTTAATTATGACATTATATATAATAATTATTGATTAATGTAATATGTTTAATAATTTTTGTAATATGTTTAATAATTTAATAATTTCAACTTTTTTTTTTTTGTCCTGAATTACCTAAAAACAATTTCTTCCCTTTGTGGCTGGAATGGAAACGTTTTTTTTTTTTTTTTACGTTTTAATTCATAATTTTATATATATATATATATATATATATATATATATATATATATAAATATATATATATATATATATATATATATATATATATATATATATATATACTAAACAAGATGCACATAACATTTGATCCAAATGAAATTTGAGTTATTTGAATTACAGTATTGCATTATTTGTGTTTAATGTGTTTGGTGTGATTTGTCACCTCTCTTTTCCATTTCAGGTATGGTGTATTTTACAATAGAAGGACATGGTGCATTGCCTGGTGCTATTAAAAGAGCTTATCTGCCAGCTGTGGATGATCATAATAATAACATTGCTGTTGCTGTCAAGCTGGATATTAAGTACATCACCAAGCCTTATGGGATTGCAGTGGACTGGATTGGCAGGTAAAAAAATATATTCAATATTTAAACCCTGCACTGAAGCTGAATGATTTATTATTATTAATAATAATAATAATAATAATAATAATAATAATAATAACAGTTTTGGCAAAAGCAGATAATTAACCAGCCTGTAACAGCTCATGAGCCTTTAATATACTATGCAGGAATTTGTACTGGACTGATGCACAGCTCAAACGTCTGGAGGTGGCCTTTTTGGATGGGCGTTACAGGAAACATCTGATTAAGACTGACCTGCAAGAACCTAATTCTGTTGCTGTAAACCCTCATTTAGGGTGAGATTTATATCCTATTTGGCTGTGGTGTATTTAAAGGGATAGTTTACACCAAAATAAAACTATTTTGGTAACATTTCTGTATCCTCATGTCAATACAAATCTACATTCTGTTATTTTATTTCTGGAGCACATAAGGGAAAATAAAGAAAATTGGAAAAAAGCACTAAGAAAGCTTCTCCTTCAAACTCACCTACATTTAAATGTCAATGTTTGAATCTTGTTTGTCATGTTGTGATGCAGCATGCTCTACTGGATAGACAATGGCCACACGCCACGTATTGAATGTTCCTGGTTGGATGGTCAGGAGAGAAGGGTTCTGGTGGACAGTGCTTTGGGTTGGCCTACAGGCCTGTTCATCGACTTCACAAACAGCGACCGGGTCTATTGGTCAGATGCAAAGGAGAGTCGCATTGAGTCCATACTGCCAGATGGACAGAGCAGACAAATATCAGTTTTCATAGGTAAAAGTTCAACTGACTCAATTTAAAGTTTTACATGAAATTACAGTTAAAACTGTTTTTTTTTTTATAATCTTGTCGTGCTTTAGAGAAAAGCACTTATCGTGATATATTGCCTAATATACTAAAGCATGTGTGAAGTACTTTTTTTAAGTATGTTTATAATTTTAACTGTAGTGTTATTCAGTATTACAATTAAACATATATTTAAAATGTATTCAGTCCTATACTTCGAACCACATAAAGGCAACAGAAGTAATTTTGAAAGTACATGTAATGATACTTAAGTTGTACTTGAGCAAGTAAAAAAAAAAACAATCAAAATTCAGCTATTCACATTTAATATCAATTTAAACTATAACTCATTTTAATTGTAATTAACATGCAAAAAAAAAGTATATTCTTTTAAAATAAAACTAAACATTAATATCTTTTACCACATTTTTTCCCTGTCAGATGTAAGAAACCCTTTCAGTGTGAATGTATTTGAGGACCATGTGTATTGGAGCACGCAGGAGAAGGGTGAAGTGTTCAGGCAGGACAAGTTTGGGAAAGGCACCAAAACCAGACTCCTAATAGCAGGACCTTGGCTTACCCAGATCAATGTCTATCAGCAGCAGAAATACACCTCTATAGCCTGTGAGTAACCACAATAAAAGCGAGATTAGCATGAGGACCTATAAATCCAGTCTGTGTTTAAACTTAAGCTAACTTTTATTATTGTGCTGATATTTAAAAAAAATGTTGTGATGGTAGTTAGGGTTTTGTTGGTAGACACTTAAAGTGATATAAAATGTAATGATGGTAGTTAGGATTTTGTTGGTAGTCATATAAAGTTATTTTGTAGATATATAGTGGGTTGAGCTGTCTCTGCCCCACAGTAAAGAACCCTTGTAAAGGCACATGCACTCACCTGTGTCTGCTGAGGCCAGGAGGCTACACCTGCGCCTGCCCAGAGGGCACCAGCTTCTTCCCTGGCAGCAGTACTGAATGTGACACAGGTGCCTTTTATACTCCTTATCTGTCTTTATAGTCATCTTAACGATATGACCATAAACCAATTAATTTTAGCTTTTGCAACCAAAACTGTTGACATCAATCTCCGGTAGGGATGGGTATCTTTTATTTTTTTTATCGAAACCGATACTATTTGGTGCAAAAATATATATTTTTTTAAATTTCAAGTTAATTTATAACTGCTGAACTTTAGCAACTGTATTAATGTTCTTCAGTCAAGAACAGTGAGTTTTGTGTGTGTGTTTTATTTTATTAACATTAAAGGAATAGTTCAACCAAAATGAAAATTGTGTCATCAATTACTCACTCTCAAGTTATTTTAAACCTGAATGCGTTTCTTCTTCTGTTGAATATAAGTTATTTTGAAGAATGTGGGAAACTAAACATTTCCTGGTCCCCAATGACTGTTCGCTTCCCTACATTCTTCAAAAAATATTATTTTGTGTTCAGCATATGAATAAATACAAATTACTACATGTTTGGTACAATATGACTGAGTAAATAATGACAGAATTACATTTTTAGGGTAAACTATCCCTTTAATAACAAGCTGCAGTATGTTTAGTACTGTCCCTTTAAGAGATGCACACACCCATTTCTCTATTACCTGTTTACTTTCACGTCATACATAATTAACTGTGTTTATATGTACACCTCGTGTTTTTGACAGTATTAGCACAATCAGACAATAACTAATATAACTAAATAATCAGGTGCTGCTAGCCTGGCATTTTAGTGTATGGACGTTTCGGGTGGACGTGCTCTGTATAAGCATGTGTTTGTCGTTAACATTGAAGTATACAGAGATAAAAAAATGCAAGTATTAATAATAGTTTTATTTGTCCTGAAGCTTATCTGTACTCCTGTCCAGTATCGACCCAATTACGTACCGGTCCAAAAAAATACTGGTTCTCGGTACCCATCCCTAATCTCCGGGTTCCAGTAATAATAAAATATATAAGTACTTATACTAAGACTGTGTGGCACATTTTACTGTTCAGCTCTAAATACAGCAGCTGCTCCCATCCAATTGTTTTTGTGATGTTTGTTTTGATAGGGTTTGAGCCTGAACCCACTATGCCACCTCCATGCCAGTGCAGGAACGGTGGAACCTGTTATTTTGATGACAATAAGGCACTTTGCATGTAAGCTTGTGGTCTGATATTGACATGCATGTTACATCAGAAAAAAAAATGTTTAAAAAGCGAGGATGGATAAGCTTATGGATGTAGTAATGCTAACTGTTCATCCCCACCTTGTAGTTGCCCCCCCGAATGGAACGGAGATTTCTGCGAGACCAGTGTTTATGGTGTAGTCACAACCTCAGGTAAAATTTATGTCAGTATATGATATCAGCAAATAAGATATCATGTAGCAACTTTTTAAGCTGTTGTCTAAAAAACAAGATGACATGACCCATATCCTGTTTTTCTTTCTGTCCATTCATAGTTGCTATTGCCCTTGGAGTTACAACGTTTGTGGCTCTTTTCCTGGTTTGCCTTATATATTCTGCAAAAAAGAAGGAGAAAATTATGAACACTCTGCATAGCATTAATCTGCCTATTAGTGTATCTAACTTCAGTAGGCCCAGCTTCTGGTGAGAATGAAAAAGTGTATAATAAATATTGGTGAATATTAGAAAAAAAGTGAATATAATGAATGTAGATATTGTGCAGATATTATATACAGTTACAGTATATAACAAAATAAACCTTTGGTTTGGTTTTACTTCAATAATTAGGGGTGGTAACTCTGAATGTTTTAACATCCCATCTGAATCGGCGAATGACAGCAGCAACATTCCCAAAGAGGTTTGTTCTCACCATGTATTTTAAAACCAATAATAATAATAATAATATTCAGGTAGAATGCATTCAGTTGATCAAAAGTGACATTAAAGACGTTTATAATGTAAAAAAAATAAATAAAAATAATCTATTAAAAAAAATCTATCATTTTGAAATTCCTATTCATCAAAGAATGCTAAAAAAGAATCAGTTTCCACAACAATATTTACCAAGAGAAAACACTAATAACACACACACACACACACACACACACACACACACATATATATATATAAAATAAAGTTAAAGGGATAGTTCACCCAAAAATGAAAATTATGTCATTAATTACTCACCCTCATGTCTTTCCAATCCCGCAAAACCTCCGTTCATCTTCGGAACACAGTTTAAGATATTTTAGATTTATTCCGAGAGCTTTCTGTCCCTCCTATGAAAGTGTGTGTACGGTATACTGTCCATGGTTAGAAATCTTCAATCTTCAAAGTAGTCCATGTGACATCAGACAGTTAGAATTTTTTTAAGCATCAAAGTAGTGCTGCTGAGTGCAGGCAAGTTTCAACTCAGTAACATGAAAACACATCATTCTTTAAAGGGATAGTTCACCCAAAAATTAAAATTATGTCATTAATGACTCACCCTCATGTCCTTCCAAACCAGTAAGACTTCCATTTATCTTCGGAACACAGTTTAAGATATTTTAGATTTAGTCCGAGAGCTTACAGTCCCTCCATTGAAGCTGTGTGTACAGTATACTGTCCATGTCCAGAAAGGTAAGAAAAACATCATCAAAGTAGTCCATGTGACATCAGAGGGTCAGTTAGAATTTTTTGAAGAATCGAAAATACATTTTGGTCCAAAAATAGCAAAAACTACAACTTTATTCAGCATTGTCTTCTCTTCAGTGTCTGTTGTAAGACCGTTCAAAACAAAGCAGTTTGTCATATCCGGTTCGCGAACTTATCATTCGATGTAACCGGATCTTTTTTAACCAGTTCACCAAATCGAACTGAATCATTTTAAACGGTTCGCGTCTCCAATACGCATTAATCCGCAAATGACTTAAGCTGTTAACTTGTTTAATGTGGCTGAACACTCCCTCTGATTAAAAAAAACAATAACCTGGAGTAATTCATGTACTCAAACAGTACACTGATTGAACTGCTGTGAAGAGCCGAGCCGAGCCAGATAACAAATAAAAGATTGACTCATTCTCGAGTCATGAACCGGTTGCATCGGTTTTCAGATCACCAGAAGTGATGAGAAGTTTGGTTCTTTTCCGCGAACCGGTTCTTCGGGACAGTTCGATTCAATAAACTGGTTGAAGAAAACTGTTCACCAGTTCTTTTGCGCTCAAAGTATTGACGTCATTGGCAATGATTGCCCTTGATTCAAGCCTTCGGTTTACCCGCGCTCATAACATTAGCAAACAATCAGTTCAGAATCAATCACCAAAAGAATCAGTTCGGTTCAGACGCGCTGTGTGTCAGTGTGCTTCACACTGAATCACACATGCGCAGTTATCATCAGCTCCTCGGTTCTCGAATCAGACTCGTCTGACAGAAATGGTTCTTTGACTCGAGAATGAGTCAATCTTTTGTTCATTATCTGGCTCGGCACCATGTTCATCTTCAGTTCTCTCTTCACAGCAGTTCAGTCAGTGTACTGTTTGAGTACATGAATTACTCCAAGATATTGGTTCGTTTTAATTCAGAGGGAGTGTCAGCCACATTAAAAAAGTTAACAGCTTAAGTAATTTGTGGATTAATGATTATTGGAGACGCGAACCGTTTCAAACAATTCAGTTCGGTTTGGTGAACTGGTTCAAGATCCGCTTACATTGAGTGATTCGTTCGCAAACCGGATATCACTAAACTGCAGTGTTTTGAACTTAAAAAAAATTCTAACTGACCCTCTGATGTCACATGGACTACTTTGAAGATGTTTTTATTACATTTCTTACCATGGACAGTATACCATACACACTGTTTCAAATGTAGGGACAGAAAGCTCTCAGACTAAATCTAAAATATCTTAAGCTGTGTTCCGAAGATGAATGGATGTCTTACGGGTTTGGAACGACATGAGGGTCATTAATGACATAATTTTCATTTTTGGGTGAACGATCCCTTTAATGTCAGTTAGAGGTTTGTTTGCCATGTTAATATCTATTACCATTTGGTCAATATCAGGAATCCAGCACATCAGAAGAAGTGGAGGGAAAAGGAGGGAGTTTCGAGAACCCAGCATACAGTGAGGATTCCCAGGGATCTTCTGCTGCACCTACTGCTGTAGCCACTGTCATGAATGGGCCTGCCAATGTATGACCTCTACTGGCAGAAACACTTTACTGCATGTTGTTTGAATTAAAGGGGGGGTGAAATGCTCGTTTTCACTCAATATCCAGTTAATCTTGAGTACCTATAGAGTAGTACTGCATCCTTCATAACTCCAAAAAGTCTTTAGTTTTATTATATTTATAAGAGAAAGATAGTCTGTACCGATTTTTCCCAGAAAAACATGAGCGCCTGGAGGAGTGATGTGTGGGCGGAGCTAAAGAATCAGGAGCGCGAGTAGGCTTTTGCGTTGAGAGCGTCTGGAAGCTGTGACATTACCGTGAGGAAAAAAACATCATCCAAAACAAACAATGGCTAACAGTCAGATTCAGCTTATAATTATTATCCAGAATCAGATCCAGAGGCTGAAATTTAACAAGAGCAGCATCAGCAACAACGTCTGGTATGTGGTATGTATTGAAACTGTATATATTTGCTTAGCAGTTTTGGAAAATGACTAAGTTCCACTTTATGTATTTATACTTGCACAACTCCGTTGATGCTCTGTAAAAATAAACTCCATCCACTGGTCCCTTAATGCTGTTTTTTTTTTTTTTTTTGGTAATCTGTGCAGGGTTGTCATGCCCTGGCAACAGGGGCGTAGCAAGCTTTTCAAAAGTGTGGGGGATGGATGTGGTTTGTTTATAAACAATAAAAACGATGAATACAGTGACAGAGGGGTACAAAATACAGGGCTTAAAGTTCTCCGGCACTGTGCCGGATTTCCGGCTTGCAGCGTTTGGCTGGGAAAAAAATTATCATACATTTAAAAAACAAAACAAAAAAATCAGAAAAGGGGAGAAAAAAAGAGAAACGGAGCAGCGACTTTAGTAAGGCATTTGTGCAAAATTGTGGAAAAACTGCAGAAAACGTGCGGGTGTTGAACCCTCTCACCGTGAAAAGTGTGGGTGTTAAAACACCCACATCCTCCACGGGTGCGACGCCCCTGCCTGGCAACCAAAAACACTTCTTTTGTGACAATTCGGTCTCTCGCTTTGATCAGTGAATGTCTCTGTTCTCAGTGCTCTGCTATACGGGAGCGCGCGCTCTTCCGGGAGAAGTGCCCTTAGGACCCATATAAGGAAATTCCGCTCCATCTAACGTCACACAGACCCATACTCGAAAAAAACTTTTATGAATCTTGTGACAAACCGGAAGAGGTATTTTTGGAACAAAAATACTCCTTCAAACGTACAACTTAATTTTTGAAACTTCGTCCATGTTTAGCATGGGAATCCAACTCTTTAACAGTGTAAAAAACTCAGTATGCATGAAATAGCATTTCACCCCGCCTTTAATGTCAAATATTTGTCCATTTTTGTTGCTAGACTGGATATTTTTGGTGAACAATTCTCTTTTCACACAGACTTTTGGCTGAAGTGCCCCTTAAATATTGAATGAAATCTCATTGTTTTATTCTCTCTCTCTCTCTCGCTCTCTCTCTCTCTCTCTCTTACTTTCTCTTTCAGGAGAGTGTTGAAAACCCAATGTATGCTGCTGAGTTGAGCTTTCTGACCCAGCCAAATGATGGTCCAACCCCTGTCAATGCAGATGCCACACCATTGAACACTGAGCCTGACAAGGTTAGCCAAAGGGACAGTAACCACATGATGCAGCTTTATTTGTCCTGGAAATTATCTTGCTTTGATTGGCTGTGTAACTGGGTCAGACTTTGAGAATCCAGCAACCATTCAGTAAAAGATGGACGGCAAGCAATAATTAACCATTAGCTCATTCCTTTAGATATAGTATACCCTACCACACCAGCCAATGCGCATTTTTTTTAGTATTAAAAGGTGATATTGAAAACACTACAATGAACTTTTACCCTCTGTAACACACTCTTAGTGAACTGCTATTTGTGGTGCTGTTTTAATGGTGAAAGAGATTTTAAAATCTTCCACTTTAGTCCAGGTAACAACATTTTGAAGATCCAACCGATTTATGCTTATATTTACATTTAAAGGAGCTATGGGGAGATTTTTACTTAAAAAAAAAAAATCTTTAAGATAGAGTTTTCATTTGTACATGTATAACCATGATGTAAAAAAAAGAATGACACCTCGACTATCCACCACGGTTGCCTCTGTCAGCCTGTAGGCTCAATTGTGTGTGGAGGAGTCAGCCCCGAATGGGGCGAAAATTCACAAAATGTGACGTCATGTGCGTTCTCGTCTACTTGGGCTTACAACCATACGGCACGCCAGCCATTATAGTAAGCAGCGGCAATAGTGTTTTCAGATTGACTCTGTGGATGGAAGGAAGCGATAATAGTAAAATAGTAACATAATTACGCTATAATAAAAGTAACTCGTTACCAGGGAAAGTAACTATTTTTGTTACTGTAAAAAAAATAAAAATTGCTGTATGTCAAATATTTTTTTTTTAATTTTATTTATTTTAGCAGTTTTCACAAATCAGTTGAAATGAGTAGAACAGATAGGTGTTCGTAAATAATTTTCGATATTTATTGCACGTCAACAGACAGCAAGAGTTATATCCTGCACTTCAAGTATCATCTTTGTAAGAAAAGTGTTTTTGGCCACTAGCTTTGTATATGCGTGTGTCACACATTACATGTAGGCTACACATTACATGCACGTTCTTGCCTTTGACCACAATGAATTTGAAGTAGTGCTTATATCTCCACCTTGAAAATGCCAACTTTTCACCGGATTGCTCCTCACTCGCCATCTCTGCTGCTGCTGTGAATCTCTGTTTAGCTGTTGCGCGCGCGTGTGTGTGTGTGTTTGGCGCCGCGGGTACGTGTGCCGGCGTGTGTGTAAAAACACTGGCTCTGATTGGCTACCATGAAACACATGACTCTGCCTTAGCCAATCATAATCGCTTATCTTGTTATCAATTAACCCACCTCCTCACTAGCTGTGTGAGCCAGGGGTGCGTTCGGATTAAATAGTTTATTAAATCAATGCATAGTAACGCACCGCATATAACGTCCAGTAATGTTGACGGCGTTGTAACAACGGGAAAAGTAATTAGTTAATTACCCTACTTTGTTACCTAATGCCGTTCTTTTAAACGGTGTTATTCCAAACACTGGTTCTGAGCGTGTAATTTGGTTGTGTCTTAATTTATTTTTACTTTTTTTACACAGGCTGATACTTCACAGCTACAGAACGGGGTGGATATGCATGCTATGTTCGACAATCCCTTATATATGGTGAGAAAAAGGGACTGTGTATGGGTTTGGGCAAATACCATGAATTGGTTTGATTTTGAAGTACAAGGGAAGAATGTTTCCGAATAATAATATAGTTCTGGCTCACTGATGTAAGCACATAGTTAGTCTTTTTGACATCCCCTCTCTCCTTATTCTGCTGAAAGGAGTAAGATGAATGCTGTAATACAATGAAAGCTATAACAGTGTGCCGTAAAGGAGGGGCTCATTTAACAGCTCATGAAGGCATGTCAAGGCCTCTGGGGAATTTCCCTCTCTGCTGAAGAAGGCAAATAAAAGAAATGCAAGACCTTGAAAGTCTCCTTGAAAGTGATTTCATAGAGGCATCCTTTATTTAGACATAAATGAAACTGATGTTTGCAGAGAAGAGCATGATTATAGACAAAAGGGACATATCTGATGATCTGAAATTATTTCAATTATAATTTACAAGTATACACTAAGGGTGAATATTTTTTTTTTTATTTTTTTTTTATAAAAGTCTCCAAGGCTGTAGTTAAAACAGATACACTGTTTTGCACATTGGTAACAGCAATTGGTAAAACTAATAATAATTGATCATAACTGATCACCAAATTATTATATTAATGGAACTGAAGATAGAATTAATGGCTGCTGAAAATTCAGCTTTGCCTTCACAGGAATAATACAAATATATATATATATGTATAAAATGTGACAGAATTTTATTTATATATAAAATTATAATATAGTATTCTATATTTTGTATATGGTATAAAAAGCAAATCCATAATTTATGAATTTCTTAATTACTACAAACATTAATTAATTTATTATTGTCATTTGCTATGGTTATGTACTATGAATATGATGCTTTTGGATTCTATGTTTTAACAGCTATCAAAGCATTCTCATGGTATTCTGTGTTATTTAAAAGTCAATATATCACACTTTTTAGCATGTGAGGCATTAACTGTAATGGAGTATCTCAAAATTAAATGAAAATACTTCATTTGAAATAGACTAATGAATGGTTAGGCCCCCTTGAAATATGGCTGTGACCACAGATCAGTGGCAGTGACATAGATCCTCTGCTACCTCTGTGTTACCTCTTCTTAATTTGAGATGGTGTCCAAAATTGTCTAAAATTGAGGAGAGAGACTTGATATACATTTTTTTGTGTCTTGGCAGGATGCACCACAATCACACAGCAAGGGAGAATCTACAATCTAAAGAGAATTTGAGAGCATTTTACATAATCGGCTCTCAATCACTTCAGCAGCTAAGATGTATGGCTGGTAAATTATGGCTGCAGTATACCATCCATCTACTCGCATGTGATTTAGGTTTCTATTTACTGGGAATTACTACACAGTTTTGGGCAATACGCATGCCATTATTTGTGAATAATTTTGTTGATTGTTCTTTTTATTAAAATTTTATGGGTAGAAATTTGCACTAAAATGACTATATATGATTATATATGGTATATTTTAATTTACATATTCACTCTTTGAATGTTTTTGTTTATTTTTTAGTGTGTGTATGATTAACCCCAATTGGTCTCATTTGATATCATAATAATAAAGTACAATAATGTTTTGAAAAAAATGTTTTTGGTGAATTCTGTGAGGATTTTTTATTTCATCAATTTACACAATCATTTAAAAGTTGGTAAGATGTATATAAATGCATATCAGGGTACATTAAAAATACAGCAAAAAAACGTATGCAATTTAAAACGTCATTTGGCAAAACATTACTACAGTTTAAAGTGTCAATGATCCTTTAGAAATTATTCTAATATGCTGATTTGGAGCTCAAGAAACATTTCTCATTATTATCAATGTTGAAAAAATCTGTGGTGCTCTTTTTTTGTATAAAAGTCACTTTTGGTCAACTTAAATTTAACTTTGGGGCAAGACAGTTATGACCAAGATTCACATGAGTATAATATTACAACCTTCGATCTCAAATGACCCTATTGACTCGCTTGTCAGAAATAACATGCCAGTGTCCAATTTTGTTGCTGTCCTAGTTTTATACCCAGGTGTACTACAAACATATTTTATTATGTGGATGGTGATAGAGAGCGATAGACTGAAGAAGGGTGGACTGAAGATTGTACGTGAGAGAGAACGAGGGGGGCCAGTGTAGAAGGCATCGCCACAGAGATATAGAGGTTCTTTCCATGAAACCGGAAACAACCTCACAGCTCACGCAAGCACGGGCGGTGAAAGGTAAGACATACGGGGGCGTTCTTCCTTTTGCATGCTGGGTGTATAATCTGCTCTGCAGAGTGAACAGCAGTGGGGAGGATTCAGCACTTAAAAGGATATCAGCATCCAGTGATGCATTTTTCACTGGCCACATTCCCTGACGGACAGTTTCAGGGAAACTCTGGGAAGCACGTCTGCTGGAATGAGGTAGAAGGATGCTGGGTGTACCTTAGTATCTCTCAGATTCCCTTTATTTTGTCACAGTAAATGCATTCAAAGAGCATTGCTGAATTAGGTGAACAAAAAAATAAATAAATAGTGATTTAAATGTTGTACTTTGTGTGTATCCTGTTTTGTTCCTCCCTAGCTTCTGCTTTGAGACTGTTTTGAGCCCTTTCAAAGTATTCCCTTGCACCTATTTTGTGTTTTGTCATGACTGTGTGTGTGTGTGTGGTCAAGTTTACCTATTATTCAATTCAATTCAAGTTTATTAGTATAGCGCTTTTTACAAAACAAATCGTTACAAAGCAACTTTACAGAAAATTATGTTTCTACAATATTTAGTAGTAGCTAGTAGTTTGTGCACATTTGACAGGATTTTAGAAAAAATAAAAATAATAATAATAATACAAGACGTAGTCAGCTAGACGATGAACTATCAATATTATTAATTAAGTTATTATATGATTCAGTCACACATTTAGCAATAATTGTTAGTTCTGTTTGTTGATTCAGGGTTAGCATCATCTGAGGTCCTCTGAGGGTCAGCATCATCTCTTCTCAGGTGTTCTGGATCCAGACTGGAGCTTGTGTAAATCCTAGTTACATCCCGTGGCGAAACATAGAAACAAAATACAGACATCATTAGCATAGCTGCTGATCCAACAAAGTAAAATTAGTTTGACCCAAGCTAATGAATAAAAATGCACCTTTGATCAGATGCAACTACACTCACAATTAAAAAGATACATTATTCGAATGCTTGGCGAAAGAGATGTGTTTTTAATCTAGATTTAAACAGAGAGAGAGTGTCTGAACCCCGAACATTATCAGGAAGGCTATTGCAGACTTTGGGAGCCAAATGTGAGAAAGCTCTACCTCCTTTAGTGGACTTTGCTATCCTAGGAACGACCAAAAGTCCAGCGTTTTGTGACCTTAGGGTGCGTGATGGGTTGTAACGTGGTAGAAGGCTAGTTAGGTACGCAGGAGCTAAACCATTTAGGGCCTTATAGGTAAGTAATGATAATTTGTAACTGATACGGAACTTAATAGGTAGCCAGTGCAGAGACTGTAAAATTGGGGTAATATGATCATATTTTCTTGACCTGGTAAGGACTCTAGCTGCTGCATTTTGGACTACCTGTAGCTTGTTTATTGACGAAGCAGGACAACCACCTAGAAGTGCATTTACAATAGTCCAGTCTAGAGGTCATGAATGCATGAACTAGCTTTTCTGCATCAGAAACAGATAACATGTTTCGTAGCTTGGCAATGTTTCTAAGATGGAAGAATGCAGTTTTTGTAACATTGGAAATATGATTTTCAAAAGACAAATTGCTGTCTAATATGACACCCAGATTTCTGACTGTAGAAGTAACAGTACATCTGTCTAGTTGCAGATTGTAATCTACAAGTTTTTTGGTCCAATAATTAATATCTCTGTCTTATCTGAATTTAATTGGAGAAAATTATTTGTCTTCCAATCTTTTACATTTTTAACCACACTCTGTTAGCTTAGATAATTGAAAAGTTCAATCTGGTCTCGTTGAGATATATAGCTGAGTATCATCAGCATAACAGTGGAAGCTAATTCCGTATTTTCTAATAATATTATCAAGGGGCAACATGTATATTGAAAATAGAAGGGGACATAGGACGGATCCTTGTGGTACTCCATATTTTACTGATGATAAATGAGATAACCCCATTTAAGTAAACAAAATGGTAGCGATCGGACAGGTAGGATCTAAACCATCTTAGAGCCTGCCCTTGAATACCTGTATAGTTTTGTAATCTATCTATGAGTATCTATGGTGTCGAACGCAGCACTAAGATCAAGTAAGACTAGAAATGAGATGCAGCCTTGATCTGACGCAAGGAGCAGGTCATTTGTAATTTTAACAAGTGCAGTTTCTGTGCTATGGTGGGGCCTGAAACCTGACATTCTTCATACAGATCATTTTTGTGCAGGAAGGTGCTCAATTGAGTAGACACAACTTTTTAAAAATTTTTTGACATAAATGGAAGATTTGAAATAGGCCTATAATTTGCCAGTACACTAGGATCTAGTTTTGGTTTCTTAATAAGAGGCTTGATAACCGCCAGCTTGAATGGTTTTGGGACGTGACCTAAAGATAACGACGAGTTAATGATATTGAGAAGCGGTTCTTCGGCTACAGGTAACAACTCTTTCAGTAATTTAGTGGGTACAGGATCTAATAAACATGTTGTTGGTTTAGAGACAGTGATAAGTTTATTTAGCTCTTCCTGTCCTATGGTTGTAAAGCACTGCAGTTTATCTTTGGGTGCGATGGATGAAACTGAAGTGTTAGACGCTGTAGAATCTACATTCGCTATTGTATTTCTAATGTTATCTATTTTATCAGTGAAGAAATTCATAAAGTCATTACTATTTAACGTTGGTGGAATATTTGAATCAGGTGGCGTCTGGTAATTTGTTAATTTAGCCACTGTGCTATAAGAAAAACCTTGGATTGTTTTGGTTATTTTCTATGAGTTTGTGTACATGCTCTGCCCTAGCAGTTTTTAGAGCCTGTCTATAGCTGGACATACTGTTTTTCCATGCAATTCTAAAAACTTCCAAGATAATTTTTCTCCATTTGCATCCAAGACTACGAGTTTCTTTCTTGAGAGAGTGAGTATTACTGTTATACCATGGCACGTTTTTCTCTAACCTTTTTCAATTTGATGGGGGCAACAGTTTCTAATGTATTAGAGAAAATAGTGCCCATGTTGTCAGTCATTTCGTCTAATTCATGTGTATTTTTGGGTACAAATAGCAGTTGAGATAGATCAGGCAGGTTATTTGCGAACCTTTCTTTGGTGGCTGGAACAATAGTTCTGCCCAGACGTAAACGCTGAGCCATATAGTTAATATCAGTTATACGCAGCATGCACAATACAAGGAAATGGTCTGTAATATCATCACTTTGAGATACAATATCTATAGCAGTAAGATCGATTCCATGAGATAGAATTAATTCTAGTATATGATTAAAACGATGAGTGGGCCCGGTGACATTTTGCTTGACTCCAAAAGAGTTTATTAGGTCAGTAAATGCAAGTCCTAATATATCATTTGTATTATCAACGTTAATATTAAAATCTCCCATGATTAGCGCAACTAGAACTAGAAGGTCTGAGAGGAAATCTGCAAATTCTTTTAGGAATTCTGCATATGGCCCTGGTGGTCTACACAAAGTAGCCAGAGCAAGAGATACATTAGATTTCTGTTGCATGTCTGACAGTGTAACATTTAGCAGAAGTATTTCAAAAGAGTTAAACCTGTAACCTGTTTTCTGGGTGACATTGAGAATATCACTATATATTGTTGCAACACCTCCACCACAATCAGTCTGACGGGGCTCATGCTCATAACAGTAGTTTGGTGGAGTAGACTCATTTAGACCAAAATAATCATTTGGTTTTAGCCAGGATTCAGTCAAGCAGTGTACATCAAAAATTTTATCTGTGATCATTTCATTTACAATAACTGCTTTGGGTGTGAGTGATCTAATATTTATGAGCCCAAACTTTAAATACTTTAAATGGTTTAATAACGATAAGATTTTTTCTAGATCCTACATTAAATTTATATTTTGACCTCACTATTCGGGGTACAGATACAGTCTTAATAGTTTTTACAGTGCAAGTACTTTTATCATTTAAGCGGGTGGAACAAAACTCATCATAATATTTATTTGAGAATTGTCTTGCAATCCATCAACGCGAAACAGCCTAGGACGCTCCCAGAAAAGATTCCAGTTATTAACAAATAGCAGTTTCTGTTCTTTACACCATGACAACAACCATTCATTTAAAGCAAAAAGTCTACTGAACCTTTCGTGTCCTCGCCGATACGTGGGCAGTGCTCTTGACACGATGATCATCGCCACGGGCGTCATGCTGCGAACCGTCTCGATCAGGCTCCTGAAGTCCCTCTTCAGCGTCTCTGTCTGCCGCAGCGTGGTGTCGTTAACCCCGGCGTGAAGCACGACCGCTCTGGGACTCTCGTCGGCCTTCAGGATCACGGGTATCTTTGCAGAAACATCGAGAACACGAGCACCAGGCAAACAATGAGTGTGCATGTTACCTTCGGCTAACGTAGCACGGACGCAGAGAAACACACGGAGTAGACGTGGTTGGACTGTTAACAGCACGCTGTATACTTACCCCGGACCAGGCGTCAGCCTGGGATGATTCCAGCGCGGCTCTCCGCTCTCTCAGCTAGGCCTGCGTCTCCTCCAGGTCGCGAATCTGCTTCCCCACGGCCTCGAGCGTGTCCCCACCTGCAATTAAAGGTAGACATTCATCCGCTATTAAAGCAAGTAACAGTGAGTACAGCAGTGGTAATGTGTGTGAATAGAGTATTAGCAATATAAGCGCAGTTAGCAGCAACCACGCTTGCTGATGCTAACGGCTATAAGCTAATAGCGGACCCGGGAGATCAAAATAAAACTAGTGATAGCGAGGCGCTCTGATTGTTTTTGCTGTAGAATACAATAGAGGATATATTCACACGTTATATAAACGGAAACGATGGTGTATAAAATTGATTTTTAAGTTAAAAATAGTTGATGAAAAGAATATAGTGACGGAGCTCAAACGCAGTACAGACGCCAACAACAAACAGGAAGTGACGTCTTGATCAGGTGGAAACGCTTGTCCGACTGCTTCTTGTCACTCCCGTGTCCTCAGCAGAAGCTAAGAGAACTTTCAGTGGTCTCAGAATGCTAAAAACATGGCTTTGTTGTACCATGACACAAACATGGCTGAATAGTGTTTTCTGTTTGTCATTTAAACAAGGAAAAACTTGATCAATGAGAGTGGGAAAAAAATGCTAAATTTGTGGCCTGCAAGGAAAGCCGAAAAATTCAGTTTGGAAGTTTTTATAAAAAATCTCACTTCGTTCTTGAAAATATTAAAAATATATTATATATCATAAAATATCTTTATTTCATAAAAATGAAGTAGAGATGGTCTCACATTGGTCTCAAAGTCCTGCAGTATTTTTAAATTTTGAGTATGATTTCACAAAAATAGGTTCCAAGCTATCATGGCATCTACCAAAAATTGCCACTTGGGTGCTGTAAAATGCCAATTGGTATTCTATTTAGAATTTATTATTATGAACATCAGTTTTGGGTCACATCACCATACAGCTGTCCCCCACTTTTAAAATGGCTGCTATGCCCCTGATTGGACAACACGGTCTCACTCCCAACTCGTCACATATGGACGCTTGGTCAGGACCCCTTGGCATCACATTTTAACGCACTGGGTATCCCTTTGACGTTATTTTTCAACGAGCAGGGCAGTCCAATTGACTTCTACAATGAAGATTTCTATGTGAGTGGCTAAATTTATTTGTTTTTATAACTATAATGCATAAACTATAAAATTATACAAAATGTATAAAAAAGTACAACAGTTATTCTTTTCCAATGTTTTTTATTTATTAATTTAAAAAAAAAAAATTGGGGGATTTACATTTAAAAAAATTAGCCTACTGCATTCATTCTAAACAGCTTGAATAAAACCTGTCAAAATTTATTATAGACCACTGTAACTGTGTATAATCTAACAGACAAGTTTATTATGTCTGTACACCAGATAAATTGGACGATAAAGAAATTGCTAACAATAACACTAGAGCATGTTTTAGGTTTTTAGGCGTTTAGATGCAGAAATGGACAAATCAAATGTAAAATAAAATGTAATTGATTTAATTAAATATAGATTAAGTCTTGTTAGAGCAAAATAATAAATAAATACGTACACATATTAAAAAAGCAGCCAAGATGAATGAGTTTAATTTTTTATATAGATTAAAATTGAAGACAGAAGCAGCTGGTATATGCAGTCACTTAATATTCAAATCCAGTAGATCCACTTCAGATTTATTTCTCAACAGTTTATGTCCACGTGGCTGTTTTCGTTTATATTCGCCAAGCTATTATGTATTTTGAAATAATCTTGTCCTTGATGTGTTCGTTCGTACGACGAAAGGCAGAATCCTGCAGCTCGAGAGATATATGTTATTCTGCCAGTCGAGCTTTCAAATAGTCTTGCACACTTAAACGGGTCACAAACACCTGCATTTAGCTCTTGTGTTATAATGGGTGTATTGTGTGCATTTATGGCAATATTTTATTTGAAAAAGCTCTTAAACAAGAATAAATTCGTTTGTTTTGAACTTGTGACACTGTACGCGCTGATCGGAGGCAGTGATTTCAGATAGGCAGCCGCGAATATTTCATTTTCACACAAACAGTTCATAAACATCTGAATTTAGCTCTTGGTGTGTTCTAATTGGTGAATTGTGTGATATCGCTTTAATATTTTATTTGTTAAAGCTATAAAACAAGAATAAACTCGTTTTTTTCTGAGCTCGTCATTCCACACGCTCATGCTCAGAGCATGATTCATCTCTCGTGTTTCTCACCTATCACTGACCACACATCAATTATTAATGAGCCCTGACCCGGTAATAATCATTTATGTTGGTTTAGCTTGTCAGTGTGAATTAAATCTAAGTATTTATTTGTATTTTAACCGATTAAAAAATGAAACTAAAAGAGAGTCTCCTCCCTTTCAGTCGAATTTCCCTTTCAGGAATTGAACCTGTAGGGGCGCATTTTCTCTCAGACAATGTAAGTCTCAGCACATAATACTCAAACAGAGGGACAGAGTGAGATGAGATGTCTGACAGTTTTTTAATATTCTGTTATCCATACAGTGTTGTAAAGTCGTGAAACTATCCATATTTACTCAGAATGACTTTTTTTTTTTTGTATGAAAAAAGGTTTTGAAGTGTTTGGAATTTAAAAATGCAGGACAATTAATAATTCCATTTTTACTGTCATTTAAAAAAATCACCACGACAAAACCGTTCAAGCTATCCAAAATCCTTTGGCAATTTAAGTTGTTTAAAATGTTTTGGCATCATGTAGACAAAGTTTGGTGTGTATAGTGTTACTCTCCTCTGAGCAGTATGCATTAATTCACAGCTAAATGTAAAAAAAAATCCACATTCAAATCAAAATAGCTGACTTCCTGTTGATCGTAGCTGATGACTGTGAATTAGAAAGTTGTCCATCTTGATAAGAACAATTTTTGTACCGAGTTTGGTGTCTGTAGCTAAAACTAACCCCCCCACTTTTGACAAAAGGTGGCGCTATAGAGTGCCTCTTCCACGCCCTCTTATGAACTTTTGCCAGTGTCTAGTTATCATAAATACTGATGTGTTCTGAATTTCATGAAATTCTAAGTATGTTATATGCCTTAAAATCACCTGAGAAGTATTCCAGTTTGACATGTTGCCACGGCAACAATATTTTTAGATATCAATATCCCCCTAGCAGATTAATATAGGCTGTGTTTTAACATTATTCTGATGAAGTTTGAAGCAAATCGAGTAAAAATAAGATGCTGAATACAAAGCATTTTGAAAATGACACACTTCCTGCTGCCAGTTGGTGGCGCTATAACTTTGACTCCTAATAGTCACATATATGCGATCGACATCATACAAAGAATAATCTGATGAAGTTTGATTAAAATCAGGAAATGTATGTGGATGGTATTAGACACTTCCTGTTTCTCATTTCTCGCCATAATTTCAACGCCTCGCCACGAGCAAACCGTTTGAGATATCAAAAATCCCCTGGCAATTTTTCATCCCCAGTGTCTTGAGATCATGTTGACCGAGTTTGGCGGCAATCGAGTAAAAAACCTATGACAAGTATTTCAAATTCCAGAGCATACGCTTTTTACATAACTCTAAATAGCTGACTTCCTGTTGGGCGGAGCCTATAACATGCAATACGCAAGTTGTTCGGCACGATGAGATCTATATGTGTACTGAGTTTCATATTAATACGTGCAAGTATGTGTGAGCTATACATCAACATTTATGACTGTGTTCCAGGGGGCGCTGTAGAGCCCCTGTGCCACGCCCAGGTCCCAGCCTCTGCAGGCTCCTTAAGGCCACAGATTCCAAAGTGTGCGCAAACTTTCAAGAGTTTTTGAGTATGTTAAGGACCCCAAAAGCCCCCACAACTTTGACGACAAATATGAATAATAAACCCTAAATAGCCAACTTCCTGTTGGGCGGAGCCTATGATATGCAATACGAAAGTTGTTTGTATTGATGAGTTCTATATGTGTACCGAGTTTCGCGCGTCTACGTGCAAGTATGTATGATATATGGCCCTCCATATTCCAGGGGGCGCTGTAGAGCCTCTGTGCCACGCCCGTGTATCAGTCTCTGCCCAGCCCTAATGGCCGCAGGTTCCAATGTGTGTGCCAATTTTCAAGACTTTTTAAGCATGTTAAGGGCCCCAAAAGCCCCCGAAACCTTGAAGAAAAATAATAATAAATATAGCTGCAAGCAGCGATGGCGGGCTCAAGCCACCAATGCCATCGCCACCCCGGTGGCATCAGGTAAACTGTGCCCAGCGGGCACATGCATTCACAATATCCCTCTGGCAGTGAAGTTTTAAGGGATATGGCAGTTAAAGGGTTAATCCGAATCATCTAGACTTTAAAATCACATTCACAGAACTATATATATATATATATATATATATATATATATATATATATATATATATATATATATAACTTTAGTAACACTTTACAATAAGATTTCATTTATAAACATTATGTTAACATGAATAATATTTATATAGAATTCATTCATGTCAGTTAATATTCCAAACTTAAACATTAAAACATTGTTTTATTGTGATTTTTTTCCAAGCACATTTTACCAATTCCAAACCATATCAATCTTAATAACTACCATTATTTTTTATTTAATCATTTATGAGTGCTATACAATAGTCCAGGAAAGCTGGAAGAGAAAAACTCCTTATATTCATGTGTGCAGAATTATTAGGCATGTTTTCTTTTACAGATGAAATGCGCTAAAAAAGAGTTTTAACTCAAACTGTTTTAACTCAAAGTCGAAAATTATGAAATACCCATGAGAAATATCAAACACAAATGCAATACAGAAATGGATAAGTTAAGACTTGACCATTGTACAAATATGCTGACTGGGTCATGAGGTCCGAAAAGAAGAAGAAAAAAAAACAGGTCAAGAAGAACTGACAAAAAGAATTGCAAAATAATTAGGAATTAATGTGAAGATTAATTTTTAGTCAATTCTGCAAGACAGACTTTCAGGAAAGGAGGTGGAATAAAAATGAGCTCCTAAATCTTAATTCCGGATTCAGGAAAATATATTCCTCAAACCATCGGACAAGAGGAGGTGGTGCTGGTCCTTCACGAGTCACTCTAATCTGTTCATAAAGCCTATATATAAAGTCTTAATATATAGTATTTCACAATACTTCATGGTATTCTAATTAAATCATTTTTTGGAATCTTAGATCTCTCAGAACCTGACACATTGTAATTCTGAGACTCCAGGAAAGTGGCAGTTCTGTAAAATGTTGGCACTGGAGACTAAATGCTCCCTGATAGTTTCACACCTAATTCACTTAACACACACACACACACACACACACATTACCCACAGTGACAGAGGGACAGAGTGACATCAGATGTATGATAGTTTTTTAATTTTCTATCATCCATATAGTGTTGTATAGTCATGAAACTATGCATATTTCCTCAGAATGACTTGTCTTCTATATGTACATTTTTTTAAGTGTTTAGAAGCTGCACTTTAAAAAAAAATAAAAGACATTTACTGGTTACTTTTTTACTGTTATTTCAAAAAATCACCACAACAAAACCATTCAAGCTATCCAAAATTAATTTGCATCTGTTCTGTAAGATAAATTCTTTAAACAGTGGTAAAAGAGGATGTGGTGCTGATCCTTCAAGAGTCACTCAAAACGTATCTGTCCATAAAGCCTATAAAGAATTATTCTTAATATACAGTTCACAATACTTCAGCTTGTTATTCTAATTAAGTGAGGGTCATTTTATCAGTAAAATACATAAAATACATATTATTTTTCTTTGAAAGATTTCTATAAATGATTTAAATCATACTTGTTTCTACAATAATAATTTAAAAGTAATCCTATAGCTCCATCCATGAAATCATTTACAGGCTGATTTGATCATAAATCCACAATAGAATTTCTGAGTTCTGTATCAATCTGTGTTGTTGTTTGTTTATTTTTATTTTTTTATTTTTCATAGGAAGATAACTGATCCTTTACTCTCCTTTTTAATAAATGTGCTTATAAACCAAAAACAAGCTATTTATAGCTGTATTTATAAACTGCTTACTACTGACTATTAATATTGGGACAAGGCTTTATAAAGCATGAACTGACTGTTTACTTTTTGAGTTTGAAATTATTATTTGCAGCACAAATAAGGTTTTTTAGGATTTTTAAAAATCCCTAAAACTGTCAGAAAAGGATAAGGCCTATTTCTATGTGAGTGGCTACATTTATTTGTTTTTATAACTATAATGCATAAACTATGAAATTATACAAAATGTATAAAAAAGTACAACAGTTATTGTTTTCCAATGTTTTTTTATTAATTAATTATTATAATTTTTTTTTTTTGGATTTACATTTTAAAAAATTAGCCTACTGCAATCATTCTAAACAGCTTGAATAAAACCTGTTAATATTTATTATAGACCACTGTAACTGTGTATAATCTAACAAACAAGTTTATTATGAAAATAAAAGTGTGTACACCAGATAAATTGGACGATAAAGAAATTGCTAACAATAGTATAATAGAGCATGTTTTATGTTTTTAGGCGTTTAGATGCAGAAATGGACAAATCAAATGTAAAATAAAATGTAATTGATTTAATTAAATATAGATTAATTCTTGTTAGAGCAAAATAATAAATAAATACGTACACACATTAAAAAAGCAGCCAAGATGAATGAATTTCATTTTTTATATAGATTAAAATTTAAGACAGAAGCAGCTGGTATATGCGGTCACTTAATATTAAAATCCAGTAGATCCACTTCAGATATATTTCTCAAGAGTTTATGTTCACGTGGCTGTTTTCGTTTATAGTCGCCAAGCTATTGTGTTTTGAAATAATCTTGTCCGTGTGTTCGTTCGTACGACGAAAGCCAGAATCCTGCAGCTCGAGAGATATATGTTATTCTGCCAGTCGCGCTTTCAAATAGTCTTGCACACTTAAACGGCTCACAAACACCTGCATTTAGCTCTTGTAGTGTTACAATGGGTTTATTGTGTGCATTTGTGGTAATATTTTATTTAAAAAAGCTCTTAAACAAGAATAAATTCGTTTGTTTTGAGTTCGACACTGTACGCGCTGATCGGAGGCGTAATTTCAGATAGGCAGCCACAAATATTTCATTTTCACACAAACAGTTCAAAAACATCTAAATGTAGCTCTTGGTGTGTTCTAATTGGTTGATTGTGTGATATCGCTGTAATAATTTATTTTTAAAAGCTTTAAAACAGGAATAAATTCGTTTTTTCTGAGCTCTTTACTCCAGACTCTCGTGATCAGAGCGGTGATTCATCTCTCCTATTTCTCACATATCTCTGGCCAGAAATTATTTATCCATGAGCCCTGAACCGGTAATAATCAGATATGTTGGTTTAGCTTGTCAGTGTGAATTAAATCTAAGTATTTATTTGTATTTTTAACCGATTTAAAAGTGAAACTAAAAGAGAGTCTCCTCCCTTTTTGAGATGCCTTTTTTTAGTCCAGGAATTGAACCTGTAGGGGCGCTATTTCTCTCAGACAATGGAAGTCTAAGCACACACACTCAAACAGAGGGACAGAGTGAGATGAGATGTCTGACAGTTTTTATTAATTTTCTGTTATCCATACAGTGTTGTAAAGTCATGAAACTATGCATATTTCCTCAGAATGACTTTTTTTCTGTATGAAAAAAGGTTTTGAAGTGTTTGGAATTTAAAAATGCAGGAAAATTAATAATTCCATTTTTACTGTCATTTAAAAAAATCACCACGACAAAACCGTTCAAGCTATCCAGAATCCATTGGCAATTTAATTTGTTTAAAATGTTTTGGCATCATGTAGACAAAGTTTGGTGTGTATAGTGTTACTCTCCTCTGAGCAGTATGCATTAATTCACAGCTAAATGTAAAAAAAAATCCACATTCAAATCAAAATAGCTGACTTCCTGTTGATCGTAGCTGATGACTGTGAATTAGAAAGTTGTCCGTCTTGATAAGAACAATTTTTGTACCGAGTTTGGTGTCTGTAGCTAAAACTAACCCCCCCACTTTTGACAAAAGGTGGCGCTATAGAGTGCCTCTTCCACGCCCTTTTAAAAGCTTTTTCCATTGTCTAGCTATCAAGAATACTGATATGTGTTTTGAGTTTCATGTAAATCTGAGGTTGTTATCTGCCTCAAAATCACCATAACAGAATATTCAAGTTTGACACGTTGCCATGGCAACAATATATAAGATATCAATATCCCCACAACAAATTTACATCGGCCATGTTTTGACATTATTCTGATGAAGTTTGAAGCAAATCGAGTAAAAATAAGATGCTGAATTCAAAGCATTTTGAAAATGACTCACTTCCTGCTGCCAGTTGGTGGCGCTATAACGTTGACTCTTAATAGTCACATATATACGATCGGTATCATACATCGAAAAAACCGATGAAGTTTGATCAAACTCAGGCAATGTATGTGGATGTTATTAGGCATTTCCTGTTTCTCACTTTTTGCCCTAATTTCAACGCCTCGCCACGGGCAAACCGTTCGAGATATCAAAAATCCCCTCGCAATTTTTCATCCCCAATGTCTTGAGATCATGTTCACCGAGTTTGGTGGCAAACAAGTAAAAAACCTATGACAAGTATATCAAATTCCAGAGCATGCTTTTTTTAAACAGCCATGAATAGCTGACTTCCTGTTGGGCGGAGCCTTTGACATAGAGCGCGAAAGTTGTTCAGCTCAATGAGATCTACAAGTGTACTGAGTTTCATATAAATATATGCAAGTGTGTGTGAGCTATGGTTCAAGATTTCTGACTGTGTTCCAGGGGGCGCTGTAGAGCCCCTGTGCCACGCCCGGGTCCCAGTCTCTGTGGCGTCCTGATGGCCGCAGATTCCAATGTGTGTGCCAATTTTCAAGAGTTTTTGAGCATGTTAAGGCCCCCAAAAACCCCCGGAAGGTTTAATAAAAAATAAAAAAAATAATAATAATAAGAAATATAGCTGCAAGCAGCGATGGCGGGCTCAAGCCACCAGTGCCATCGCCTCCCCGGTGGCATCAGGTAAACTGTGCCCAGCGGGCTCATGCATTCACAATATCCCTCTGGCAGGGAGGTTTTAAAGGATATGGCAGTTAAAGGGTTAATCCGAATCATCTAGACTTTAAAATCACATTCACAGAACAATATATATATATATAACTTTAGTAACACTTTACAATAAGATTCCATTCATAAAAATTATGTTAACATGAACAATATTTATATAGCATTCATTCACGTCAGTTAATATTCCAAACTTAAACATTAAAACATTGTTTTATTGTGATTTCTTTCCAAGCACATTTTACCAATTCCAAACCATATCAATCTTAATAACTACCATTATTTTTTATTTAATCATTTATGAGTGCTATACAATAGTCCAGGAAAGCTGGAAGAGAAAAACAGGTCAAGAAGAACTGACAAAAAGAATTGCAAAATAATTAGGAAATAATGTGAAGATTAATTTTTTGTCAATTCTGCAAGACAGACTTTCAGGAAAGGAGGTGGAATAAAAATGAGCCACTAAATCTTAATCCTGGATTCTGGAATATATACTCCTCAAACCATCGAACAAGAGGAGGTGGTGCTGGTCCTTCACGAGTCACTCTAATCTGTTCATAAAGCCTATATATAAAGTCTTAATATATAGTATTTCACAATACTTCATGGTATTCTAATTAAATCATTTTTTGGAATCTTAAGTCTCTCAGAGCCTGACACCGAGTAATTCTGGAGACTCCAAGAAAGTGGCAGTTCTGTAAAATGTTGGCGCTGGAGACTAAATGCTCCCTGATAGTTTCACACCTAATTCACTTAACACACACACATACACACACACACACACATTACCCACAGTGACAGTGGGACTGAGTGACATCAGATGTATGATAGTTTTTTATTTTCTATCATCCATATAGTGTTGTATAGTCATGAAACTATTGTCATGAGACCAGTCATTCTGAGGAAATATGCCTCAGAATGACTTGTCTTTTATGTGTACATTTTTTTTTAAGTGTTTAGAAGCTGCACTTTAAAAAAATAAAAAGACATTTACTGGTTCCTTTTTTACTATTATTTCAAAAAATCACCACGACAAAACCATTCAAGCTATCCAAAATTCATTCACACCTGTTCTGTAAGATTAATTCTTTAAACAGTGGTAAAAGAGGATGTGGTGCTGATCCTTCAAGAGTCACTCAAAACGTATCTGTCCATAAAGCCTATAAAGAATTATTCTTAATATACAGTTCACAATACTTCAGCTTGTTATTCTAATTAAGTGAGGGTCATTTTATCAGTAAAATTCCTAAAATACATATTATTTTATTTGAAAGATTTCTATAAATGATTTAAATCATACTCGTTTCTACAATAATTATTTAAAAGTAATCCTATAGCTCCCTCTGGTGACCATTATTGGTACTAGGAATTGCAAGCTTGATTTATAAGTTATGATAGTTTAAATTTTATGCTGGCTCTTGAAAATGATAAAGCTATGAAACTTACTGTGCTTCCTTCAAATGAGGACTTCTACTTATATAAAAAATTATGAAGAGTTAGAATGAAAAATTGTAAAGATATAGTAAAATAACTATTGTATTTTTTTTATGTTACTTTAATAAATCTCTATGGCAACACCATTTAAGCTATCCTAAACCCATTCACAATTTAACATCTCAGTATATTGGCATAATGTTGAAAAAGGAGTATGGAGTAGTATGAATTCATTTACAGGCTGATTTTATCATAAATCCACAATAAAATTTCTGAGTTCTGTATCAATCTGTGTTGTTGTTTGTTTATTTTTATCTTTTATTTTTCATAGGAAGATAACTTACTCTCCTTTTTAATAAATGTGCTTATAAACCAAGGACAAGCTATTTATAGCTGTATTTATAAACTGCTTACTACTGACTATTTATATTGGGACAAGGCTTTATAAAGCATGAACTGACTATTTACTAATGAGTGCAGTTATTATAAAGTGTTATCAATGCATTTGCTAATGTTAACAAATTAGACATTATTTTACAGTGTTATCAAATCCTTAAATGACTCATAAGCATTTGTGAAAGTTCTGCTTGCATTACAGCTTAGTATTGATCTGTGAGCTGAACAGATTTACTGTTACATCTATGAGATTATGTAAATTCAAATAAATATAATGTCACAGGATGTCATAGGTCAGTATCAAATGAGTTTGAAATTATTATTTGCAGCACAAATAAGTTTTTTTTAGGATTTTTAAAAATCCCTAAAACTGTCAGAAAAAGGTTAAGGCCTAAGCTATTTCTATGTGAGTGGCTAAATTTATTTTTGTTTTTATAATTGTAATACACATACTATGAAATTATACAAAATGTATAAAAAGGTAAATAAATAAGTACGCACACATTAAAAAAGCAGCCAAGTCGAATGAGTTTCCTTTTTTATATAGATTAAAATTGAAGACAGAAGCAAGTGGTAAATGTGGTCACTTTAATATTCAAATCCAGTAGATCCAGTTTATGTTCACGTGGCTGTTTTCGTTTATATTCGCCAAGCTATTATGTGTTTTGAAATAATCTTGTCCGTGATGTGTTCGTTCGTACGTCGAAAGGCAGAATCCTGCAGCTGGAGAGATATGTTATTCTGCCAGTCGCGCTTTCAAATAGTCTTGCACACTTAAACTGGTCACAAACACCTGCATTTACCTCTTGTTGTGTTACAATGGGTTTATTGTGTGCATTTGTGGTAATATTTTATTTTAAAAAGCTCTTAAACAAGAATAAATTCGTTTGTTTTGAGCTCGACACTGTACGCGCTGATCGGAGGCGGTGATTTCAGATAGGCAGGGACAAATATTTCATTTTCACACAAACAGTTCAAAAACATCTTAATTTAGCTCTTGGTGTGTTCTAATTGGTTGATTGTGTGATATCGCTGTAATAATTTATTTTTAAAAGCTTTAAAACAGGAATAAATTCGTTTTCTCTGAGCTCTTTACTCCAGACGCTTGTGATCACAGCGGTGATTCATCTCTCCTATTTCTCACATATCTCTGGCCAGAAATAATTTATCCATGAGCCCTGAACCGGTAATAATCAGATATGTTGGTTTAGCTTGTCAGTGTGAATTAAATCTAAGTATTTGTTTGTATTTTTAACCGATTTAAAAGTGAAAGTAAAAGTTCGGGAATTGAACCTGTAGGGGCGCTATTTCTCTCAGACAATGGAAGTCTGAAGCACACATACTCAAACAGAGGGACAGAGTGAGATGAGATGTCTGACAGTTTTTTAATTTTCTGTTATCCATACAGTGTTGTAAAGTCGTGAAACTATGCATATTTCCTCAGAATGACTTTTTCATCTGTATGAAAAAATTATTTGACGTGTTTGGAAGCTGCAATTTAAAAATACAATAATGATTCCCTTTGTAAGGTCATTTAAAAAAATCACCACGGCAAAACCATTCAAGCTATCCAAAATCCATTCACAATTTAAGTTCCTATCAGAAATACTGATGTGTGTTCAGAGTTTTGTGAAATTCTAAGTATGTTATTTGCCTCAAAATCACCTGAGAAGTATTCCAGTTTGACATGTTGCCACGGCAACAATTTTTTAGATATCAATATCCCCCTTGCAGATTTATATCGGCTGTGTTTTAACATTATTCTGATGAAGTTTGAAGCAAATCGAGTAATAATAAGATGCTGAATTCAAATCATTTTGAAAATGACACACTTCCTTCTGCCAGTTGGTGGCGCTATAACTTTGACTCCTAATAGTCACATATATGCGATCGACATTATACAACGAATAATCTGATGAAGTTTGATTAAAATCAGGAAATGTATGTGGATGGTATTAGACACTTCCTGTTTCTAATTTCTTGCCATAATTTCAACGCCTCGCCACGAGCAAACCGTTCGAGATATCAAAAATCCCCTGGCAATTTTTCATCCCCAGTGTCTTGAGATCATGTTGACCGAGTTTGGCGGCAATCGAGCAAAAAACCTATGACAAGTATTTCAAATTCCAGAGCATGCGCTTTTTACATAACTCTAAATAGCTGACTTCCTGTTGGGTGGAGCCTATGACATGCAGTACGAAAGTTGTTCGGCACGATGAGATCTATATGTGTACTGAGTTTCATATGAATATGTGCAAGTATGTGTGAGCTATACATCAACATTTCTGACTGTGTTCCAGGGGGCGCCGTAGAGCCCCTGTGCCACGCCCGGGTCCCAGCCTCTGCAGGCTCCTAAAGGCCACAGATTCCAAAGTGTGCGCGAATTTTCAAGAGTTTTTGAGTATGTTAAGGACCCCAAAAGCCCCCACAACTTTGACGAAAAATTTGAATACTAAACCCTAAATAGCCAACTTCCTGTTGGGCGGAGCCTATGATATGCAATACAAAAGTTGTTTGGATTGATGAGATTTATATGTGTACCGAGTTTCATACGTCTACGAGCAAGAATGTATGATATATGGCCCTCCATATTCCAGGGGGCGCTGTAGAGCCCCTGTGCCACGCCCGTGTATCAGTCTCTGCCCGGCCCTAATGGCCGCAGGTTCCAATCTGTGTGCCAATTTTCAAGACTTTTTAAGCATGTTAAGGGCCCCAAAAGCCCCCGAGACGTTGGAAAAAAAAAAAAATAATAATAATAATAATAATAATAATAATAATAAAAAATAATCCTAAGGAAAACAATAGGCCTCTCGCCCTTTGGGCTTGAGCCCTAAATATAGCTGCAAGCAGCGATGGCGGGCTCAAGCCACCAATGCCATCGCCACCCCGGTGGCATCAGGTAAACTGTGCCCAGCGGGCACATGCATTCACAAAATCCCTCTGGCAGTGAGGTTTTAAAGGATATGGCGGTTAAAGGGTTAATCCGAATCATCTAGACTTTAAAATCACATTCACAGAACAATATATATATATATATATATATATATATATATATATATATATATATATATATTTAGTAACACTTTACAATAAGATTTCATTTATAAACATTATGTTAACATGAACAATATTTATATAGCATTCATTCATGTCAGTTAATATTCCAAACTTAAACATTAAAACATTGTTTTCCATTGTTTTTTTTATTTTCCAAGCACATTTTACCAATTCCAAACCATATCAATCTTAATAACTACCATTATTTTTTATTTAATCATTCATGAGTGCTATACAATAGTCCAGGAAAGCTGGAAGAGAAAAACTCCTTATATTCATGTGCAGAATTATTAGGCATGTTTTCTTTTACAGATGAAATGCGCTAAAAAAGAGTTTTAACTCAAACTGTTTTACTCAAAGTCGAAAATTATGAAATACCCATGAGAAATATCAAACACAAATGCAATACAGAAATAGATAAGTTAAGACGTGACCATTGTACAAAAATGCTGACTGGGTCATGAGGTCAGAAAAGAAGAAGAAAAAAAAAAAACAGGTCAAGAAGAACTGACAAAAATAATTGCAAAATAATTAGGAATTAATGTGAAGATTAATTTTTAGTCAATTCTGCAAGACAGACTTTCAGGAAAGGAGGTGGAATAAAAATGAGCTCCTAAATCTTAATCCCGGATTCTGGAAGATATATTCCTCAAACCATCGAACAAGAGGAGGTGGTTCTGGTCCTTCACAAGTCACTCTAATCTGTTCATAAAGCCTATATATAAAGTCTTAATATATAGTATTTCACAATACTTCATGGTATTCTAATTAAATAATTTTTTGGAATCTTTGATTTCTCAGAACCTGACACATTGTAATTCTGAGACTCCAGGAAAGTGGCAGTTCTGTAAAATGTTGGCGATGGAGACTAAATGCTCCCTGATAGTTTCACACCTAATTCACTTAACACACACACAAACACACACACACACACACACACAGTGACAGAGGGACAGAGTGACATCAGATGTATGATAGTTTTTTAATTTTCAATCATCCATATAGTGTTGTATAGTCATGAAACTATGCATATTTCCTCAGAATGACTTGTCTTCTATGTGTACATTTTTTTGAAGTGTTTAGAAGCTGCACTTAAAAAAATAAAATACATTTACTGGTTCCTTTTTTACTGTTATTTAAAAAAATCACCACGACAAAACCATTCAAGCTATACAAAATTCATCCACACCTGTTCTGTAAGATACATTCTTTAAACAGTGGTAAAAGAGGATGTGGTGCTAAACCTTCAAGAGTCACTCAAAACGTATCTGTCCGTAAAGCCTATAAAGAATTATTCTTAATATACAGTTCACAATACTTCAGCTTGTTATTCTAATTAAGTGAGGGTCATTTTATCAGTAAAATACATAAAATTCATATTATTTTTCTTTGAAAGATTTCTATAAATGATTTAAATCATACTTGTTTCTACAATCATTATTTAAAAGTGCTCCTATAGCTCCATCTGGTGGCCATTATTGGTACTAAGAATTGCAAGCTTGATTTATATGTTATGATAGTTTTAATTTTATGCTGGCTCTTGAAAATGATAAAGCTTTGAAACTTACTGTACTTCCTTCAAATGATGACTTCTACGTATATAAAAAAATTATGAAGAGTTGGAATTAAAATTTTTAAAGATATAGTAAAATAACTATTGTATTTTTTTATGTTACTTTAATAAATCTCTATGGCCACACCATTTAAGGTATCCTAAACCCATTCGAAATTTAACATCTTCAGTATATTGGCTTCATGTTAAAAAATTTGGTGTGAACTACTTGTGTCTTCTTGGAGGAGAATTAATTGATTTACAGGCTGAGTTTATCATAAATCCACAATAACATTTCTGAGTTCTGTATCAATCTGTGTTGTTGTTTGTTTATTTTTATTTTTTTATTTTTCATAGGAAGATAACTGACCCTTTACTCTCCTTTTTAACAAATGTGCTTATAAACCAAGAACAAGCTATTTATAGCTGTATTTATAAACTGCTTACTACTGACTATTAATATTGGGACAAGGCTTTATGAAGCATGAACTGACTATTTACTAATGAGTGCAGTTATTATAAAGTGTTATCAATGCATTTGCTAATGTTAACAAATTAGACATTATTTTACAGTGTTATCAAATCCCTTAAATGATTTGTAAGTGTTTTGTAATGATTTTATTGACCTACAAGCATTTGTGAAAGTTCTGCTTGCATTAGAGCTTAGTCTTGATCTGTGAGCTGAACAGTTTTACTGTTACGTCCATGAGATTATGTAAATTCAAATAAATATCATGTCACAGGATGTCAGAGGTCAGTATCAAATTAATTAGAAATTATTATTTGCAGCACAAATAAGGTTTTTTAGGATTTTTAAAAATCCCTAAAACTGTCAGAAAAGGATAAGGCCTAAGATTTCTAAATTTATTTGTTTTTATAACTATAATGCATAAACTATGAAATTATATTTTTTTTTTTTTTGGATTTACATTTTAAAAAATTAGCCTACGGCAATCATTCTAAACAGCTTGAATAAAACCTGTCAATATTTATTATCGACCACTGTAACTGTGTATAATCTAACAAACAAGTTTATTATAAAAATAAAAGTGTACACACCAGATAAATTGGACGATAAAGAAATTGCTAACAATAGTATAATAGAGCATGTTTTAGGTTTTTAGGCGTTTAGATGCAGAAATGGACAAATCAAATGTAAAATAAAATGTAATTGATTTAATTAAATATAGATTAAGTCTTGTTAGAGCAAAATAATAAATAAATACGTACACACATCAAAAAAGCAGCCAAGATGAATGAGTTTAATTTTTTATATAGATTAAAATTGAAGACCGAAGCAGCTGATATATGCGGTTACTTAATATTAAAATCCAGTAGATCCACTTCAGATTTATTTCTCAACAGTTTATGTTCACGTGGCTGTTTTCGTTTATATTCGCCAAGCTATTATGTATTTTGAAATAATCTTGTCCGTGATGTGTTCGTTCTTACGACGAAAGGCAGAATCCTGCAGCTCGAGAGATATATGTTATTCTGCCAGTCGCGCTTTCAAATAGTCTTGCGCACATAAACGGGTCACAAACACCTGTATTTAGCTCGTGTTGTGTTATAATGGGTGTATTGTGTGCATTTATGGCAATAATTAATTTTAAAAAGCTCTTAAACAAGAATAAATTCGTTAGTTTTGAACTTGTGACACTGTGCGCGCTGATCGGAGGCAGTGATTTTAGATAGGCAGCCGCGAATATTTCATTTTCACACAAACAGTTCAAAAACATCTTAATTTAGCTCTTGGTATGCTCTAATTGGTGAATTGTGTGATATCGCTGCAATACTTTATTTTTAATAGCTATAAAACAAGAATAAACTCGTTTTTTTCTGAGCTCATCATTCCACACGCTCTTCAGAGCGGTGATTCATCTCTCGTGTTTCTCACGTATCACTGACCACACATCAATTATTAATGAGCCCTGACCTGATAATAATCATATATGTTGGTTTAGCTTGTCAGTGTGAATTAAATCCAAGTATTTTATTTGTATTTTAACCGATTTAAAAGTGAAACCAAAAGAGAGTCTCCTCCCTTTTTTAGTCCGGGAATTGAACCTGTAGGGGCGCATTTTCTCTCAGACAATGGAAGTCTAAGCACACACACTCAAACAGATGGACAGAGTGAGATGAGATTTCTGACAGTTTTTTAATTTTCTGTTATCCATACAGTGTTGTAAAGTCATGAAACTATGCATATTTACTCAGAATAACTTTATTTTCTGTATGAAAAAAGGTTTTGAAGTGTTTGGAATTTAAAAATGCAGGAAAATTAATAATTCCATCTTTACTGTCATTTAAAAAATTCACCACGACAAAACCATCCAAGCTATCCAAAACCCATTCACAATTTAAGTTCCTCAATGTTTTTTCAACATGTAGACAAAGTTTGGTGTGTATAGTGTTACTCTCATCTGAGCAGTATGCATTAATTCACAGCTAAATGTAAAAAACAATCCACATTCAAATCAAAATAGCCGACTTCCTGTTGATCGTAGCTGATGACTGTGAATTAGAAAGTTGTCCGTCTTGATAAGACCAATTTTTGTACTGAGTTTGGTGTCTGTAACTAAAACTAACCCCCCCACTTTTGACAAAAGGTGGCGCTATAGAGTGCCTCTTCCACGCCCTCTTATGAACTTTTGCCATTGTCTAGCTATCAATAATACCGATATGTGTTTTGACTTTCATGTAAATCTGAGCTTGTTATCTGCCTCAAACTCACCATAACAGAATATTCAAGTTTGACACGTTGCCATGGCAACACTATATTAGATATCAATATCCCCACAACAGACTTTCATCGGCCGTGTTTTGTCATTATTCTGATGAAATTTGCAGCAAATCGAGTAAAAATAAGATGCTGAATTCAAAGCATTTTGAAAATGACACACTTCCTGCTGCCAGTTGGTGGCGCTATAACGTTGACTCTTAATAGTCACATATATACGATCGGTATCATACAGCGAACAAATCGATGAAGTTTGATCAAACTCAGGCAATGTATGTGGATGTTATTAGGCATTTCCTGTTTCTCATTTATTGCTCTAATTTCAACGCCTCGCCACGAGCAAACCGTTTGAGATATCAAAAATCCCCTGGCAATTTTTCATCCCCAATGTCTTGAGATCATGTTGACCAAGTTTCGTGGCAATCAAGTAAAAAACCTATGACAAGTATATCAAATTCCAGAGCATGCTTTTTTTAAACAGCCCTGAATAGCTGACTTCCTGTTGGGCGGAGCCTATGACATAGAGCGCGAAAGTTGTTCAGCTCAATGAGATCTATAAGTGTACTGAGTTTCATATAAATACATGCAAGCGTGTGTGAGCTATGGTTCAAGATTTCTGACGGTGTTCCAGGGGGCGCTGTAGAGCCCCTGTGCCACGCTCGGGTCCCAGTCTCTGTGGCGTCCTGATGGCCGCAGATTCCAATGTGTGTGCCAATTTTCAAGAGTTTTTGAGCATGTTAAGGCCCCCAAAAATGCCCGGAAGGTTTAAAAAAAAATAAAAAAAATAATAATAATAAATATAGCTGCAAGCAGCAATGGCGGGCTCAAGCCGTCAGTGCAACGCCACCCCGGTGGCATCGGGAAAACTGTGCCCAGCGGGCATAAGCATTTACAGTAACCCTCTGGCAATCAAGTTTTAAGGGATACGGCAGTTAAAGGGTTAATCCGACCCATCTACACTTTGAAATCACATACACAGAACAATATATATAACTTTAGTAACACTTTATTTTAATATATACAAAAAATGTATAAGGTGTGCATTGTAGCTGACACCTAAATTAACACATTAAAATTGTTTTATGACTGCAAGTCTTTCTCCTCAAATGCTATTGAGCTTCAAATTTGCTTTTGAGTCCATGTGAAAAAGTAGCATAATTTACATATGACTTACAGTTTGTTTTAATAAACATCAAACATTTAATTTTATTGTGCATTATAGCTGTCACGTAATTGATCAATTACAGTTGTTTTTATGACTGTAAGTCATTCTCTTCAAATGCTACTGACGTTAGAAAAGTGTATAACAAGATCACATATAACTTTAGAGACGGTCCCTAAATTTGAGACTCTCTAATGTCCAATGTCAAGCAAAATTTATGCCTGTTTTTTTTTTTTTTTTTTTTTTTTTTTTACTTTCTCTAATTTTCTTTTCTCTGTGCCTGATTGCTTATGTCCTATACCCGGGCTGATGTCCATCCAAAATTCAAAAATTGAGCCGCAAACATGAGGTGCGAGTGATCGCGAGCGCGGATGGGAGAATGGTGAATGTTTTTTTTTTTTTTAGCAACTGGGATGGTGTCCCCTCTGGAAGTTGGTGCCCTATGAAGACTGCATACTCTGCATATAGGGAGTAGCGGTACTATCTGGAAGATATATTCCTCAAACCGTCGTTCAAGAGGAGGGGATGCTAGTCCTTCAAGAATCACTCAAAATATTCCGTTCATAAAGCCAATATATAAATTCTTAATATATAGTATTCCACAGTACATCATGTTATTCTAATTAAGTCCTTTTTTTGGGGATCTTTTACATCTCTCAGAACCTGACACATTGTAATTCTGAGAGTCCAGGAAAGTTGCAGTTCTGGAAAATGGTGGCACTCTAGACTAAATGCTCCATTATAGTGTAACACCTAATTCTTAACTTTAATTCTTTTGCAATTTAGGTGTTTCTGTTCTTCTCCATCTGTTTTTTTTTCTTTCTGACCCTTCTGACCCAGTAAGCATTTTGCTGTCCAGTGGTCATGTCTTTACTTTGTAATTACTGTAGTGATCTAATTTTGAATATTTCTCATGAGGATCTAATAATTTTGTTTTTTTTTTTCAGTCTGAGTGAAATGTCTTTTTTGGCTCATTTTATCAGTAAAGGAAAAGTTCCTTCATAGTTATTTTTTTCTCTTCCAGTCTTCATGGTCAACTACGTGTATATCACACTCGTTGCCTTTTTTTAGTGCAGCTCAACCAATTCACATCCCATTCGTCAATATTTGTGATATCACAAATCCCGGAAAATGCTTGTTGTAGTCCAAACAAATTTTTTGTTGTAGTTTTTAAAAATGATTTTTGTATAATTGTGCATGTTCAAATTTCATATATATATATATATATATATATATATATATATATATATATATATATATATATATATATATATATATATATAATTAAACATAACCACAGCACCACCAAGTGGACAAAACCTTTACCATCCCCAACGTGTCTCCTACTATATATATATATATCATATATCCCATGTCACAGGATGTCATAGGTCAGTATCAAATGAGTTTGAATTTATTATTTGCAGCACAAATAAGGTTTTTTAGGATTTTTAAAAATCCCTAAAACTGTCAGAAAAGGATAAGGCCTAAGATATTTCTATGTAAGTGGCTAAATGTATTTATGTTTTTATAATTATAATACATAAACTATGAAATTATACAAAATGTATAAAAAAGTAAATAAATAAATACGCACAGACATTTAAAAAAAGCAGCCAAGACGAATGAGTTTCCTTTTTTATATATATAGATTAAAATTGAAGACAGAAGCAGGTAAATGCGGTCACTTAATATTCAAACCGAGTAGATCCACTTCAGATTTATTTCTCAAAAGTTTATGTTCACGTGGCTGTTTTCGTTTATATTAGCCAAGCTATTATGTATTTTGAAATAATCTTGTCCGTGATGTGCTCGTTCGTACGACGAAAGGCAGAACCCTGCAGCTCGAGATATACGTTATTCTGCCAGTCGCGCTTTCAAATAGTCTTGCACACTTAAACGGGTCACAAACACCTGCATTTAGCTTGCTGTGTTATAATGGGTGTGTGCATTTATGGCAATATTTTATTTGAAAAAGCTCTTAAACAAGAACAAATTAGTTTGTTTTGAACTACCCAGATAGCACACGTACGTCGCGGAGACGTCTGCTGAAGAGCGCATCATCTGATAAACATCGGATTCCTTTTTTATAGTCGTATTTTGATCGTCTGTAGATCGGCTGTTTGAGCTGTTAAATGAAACGTCTTCCCTACATCTAAATGACATCTATACGACGTATCTTTATCACCCGAAATATGCCGGCATGTCCGGTCGAGAACTGGAAGCTGCTATCCTTGATTAATTTAAAGGGAAATACTTGAAGAAATAACGATCATTTAAAATCCATGTTCTGTGATTTGCTCTTAGTACAATAACGCATATAGCATGTTTAAAAGCAAACATCACATTATTTTGTAGACATACATTTATTTATTAAATGTATTATATTCCATTGATGTTTTCAATGAGACACAAACACTTTTTCTTTACTTATGTGCACAGAATTACACTGTGCGCTTTCGTTAACATTAATGTCTAAATGATCAGACAAAAGGTGACATACTTTACTGGAAACAAACAAGAACAAAAGCACAAAAAAAAATGTTTTAACAATGTAATCCATCATGCACTTTTAAATCGGTTTGTCTAACTGTCCCTGTCAATGAAGATAAACGCGTGTGGAAGTTATTTTGTACAGCGCGTTAAGATCATTGACTATTTGTAGGTTTTAAGTGTTCAACATTTCAAGATTAGTGATTGTACTTAACACACACACACACACACACACACACATATATATATATATATGTTGAGCAAGTTACTCCAAATAAACTACAGTATGATTATTTTGTACTTCAAGTGTAATAACATTACTGTACTATTTACACACTTGTAAATGTTAAACTTGAGATGTTTGTTAAATTCACTATTGTTTTAGACAAATGTTCATTAGTCTATACAGTATTTAATGCAATTACTGTACATCCTGCCTATAAGTTAACTACAGCATAATAATGAGCAATAGACTACTCAATAATTAGTCACACCAACACCTGTCTACATAACTATATAACTTCCTGGAAAGTTCAGCTTCAAGCCTTCTCAAACACTACTGAACCTGCTATTTGTGGTCTTCAGGAGCACTGGTTAACTACTGGCAGGGCTGTTGGAGCAATGTTGAATTTGACATAATTGATCACCCTGATTATTATAATTAAGGGGTGATTCATGGCTTTAGTTCATGTAGTTCTTTACCTCCACAGCATTAAAAATGTGGAATGTACACCCAGCCATGGCTTACCTTACATATTACATTTAATATTTTACTTAAAAGCACCATTAATATGGTTTCAGTATCTACTGAGAATGGTTACAAAGACACTCATTCTGCGCAGCACCGCTTAAATTATGACAAAGTATGGTGAGAGCAATTCAAAAGTACAGGTCCTTCTCAAAAAATTAGTCTGGAGTAGAAACATCCAGAGCCACCGTGCACAGGCGTGTGCAGGAAATGGGCTACAGAGAAGCAGCTCTGGACTGTTGTTCAGTGGTCCAAAGTACTTTTTTCGGATGAAAGCAAATTTTGCATGTCATTTGGAAATCAAGGTGCCAGAGTCTGGAGGAAGACTGGGGAGAAGGAAATGCCAAAATGCCTGAAGTCCAGTGTCAAGTACCCACAGTCAGTGATGGTCTGGGGTGCCATGTCAGCTGCTGGTGTTGATCCACTGTGTTTTATCAAGGGCAGGGTCAATGCAGCTAGCTATCAGGAGATTTTGGAGCACTTCATGCTTCCATCTGCTGAAAAGTTTTATGGAGATGAAGATTTCGTTTTTCAGCACGACCTGGCACCTGCTCACAGTGCCAAAACCACTGGTAAATGGTTTACTGACCATGGTATTACTGTGCTCAATCGGCCTGCCAACTCTCCTGACCTGAAAGCCATAGAGAATCTGTGGGATATTGTGAAGAGAAAGTTGAGAGATGCAAGACCCAACACTCTGGATGAGCTTAAGGCCGCTATCGAAGCATCCTGGGCCTCCTCCATAACACCTCAGCAGTGCCACAGGATGATTGCCTCCATGCCACGCCGCATTGAAGCAGTCATTTCTGCAAACGGATTCCCGACCAAGTATTGAGTGCATAACTGAACAATTATTTGAAGGTTGACTTTTTTTGTATTAAAAACACTTTTCTGTTATTGGTCGGATGAAATATGCAAATTTTTTGAGATAGGAATTTTCGGTTTTCATGAGCTGTATGCCAAAATCATCAGTATTAAAACAATAAAAGATCTGAAATATTTCAGTTGGTGTGCAATTAATCTAAAATATATGAAAGTTTAATATTTATCATTACATTATGGAAAATAATGAACTTTTATCACAATATGCTAATTTTTTGAGAAGGACCTATATATGAAGCCGTCTTATTGCTCTCATGGTACTGTGATGTCATACTTCGATCGGTCTGCACAGCACTGCTTCAAGTCAAACACACCTATTATCTCTTCTAGGGAAAGATTAAGTGAAGTTGCTTTTAAATAATAAACTTGAGATATATTCAATACAAATATTAAAAACATTTTAATAACTGAATGGACAAAGGTAGGCAAGACCATGCTACATTGTGAACAGTAACAAATCAGGGAAACTGTTTGGCAAGACTAAATTATTTGAGTTTGATATTGTGTAGAGATTATGTTGTGAATGGCATCTTTCTCCAGAACAGAAATCCATAATATTGGCAGTATGCAGGGTGCAGACACTGGTGATGGACTGTGATGAGACACAGGTGAGGGAATGATCGTGACCAGGGGTGAATCTGGGTGTCTTAGGAGATCACAGGCTGGTCTGTCCTAAGGTATTGGGTGAAGAAAAGAAACAGAGTAAGAGCATTTTATGTAACAATGTTCACAAAAAGAGCATCACATCATATAAAACACATTATTATTCTTTAGTTTGGGTTAAACTAATTAATTTTACTGTGTTGGAACATTACCAGCTATGCTTATGATGTCTCTATTTGTTTCTCTGTTTCTGCTGGGATCTTCATCCCGTGGTAACTATGATTTACACAAGTTCCGGTCTGGATCCAGATCACCTGAGAAGAGACAATGCTGACCTTCAGAGGACCTCAGATGATGCTAACCCAGAGACAACAACAGAACTAACAAATATTGCTACAAGTGTTACTGCATTATATAATAATTGCTGTTAATAATGTTCATTGTCTGGTTGACTATGTCTTTGATTAATTTTTCTGAAAAATCCTGTCATATGCACATAAACTGACAGTCACCACTTATAAGCTACTACTAAATATTTTAGAAACGTAATTTTCTGTAAAGTTGCTTTGTAATGATTTGTATCTTAAAAAGCGCTATACAAATAAACTTGAATTTAATTGAATTAAAAAGATACTTTAAATCTGACATTAAAAACCACCAGTAGGTGACAGCAGGTAACTGTTAATAAGTGAGTAATTAAAACAGTTGATTCATTCAGGAACAAAAAGCCTTCATGTAGCTTAGACGCGCAAAACAGCACTGTGGCTTTGTTTGGAATTATTTTTGTTGGTGAAATAGTGCAAAAACGTAAGTCTCTTAATAGAACGTATAGTTTATGAAACTGTTGTTAAAAAAAAAAAAAAAATTACATTTATATATGGTCATTTTTTGAGGAAAAAAAAGGCACTGCCATGTGAAATTTACCAAAATTGATTAACTATATTTAAGAGGTATTAATATACACATGTTCTTCCCCCGATGTCTTTTAATAGACTGAATCATGCAGTGCACATTCTAAATGAACACACGTAATGCATACACTCTGTAGGTGTTTTCAATGACTACGTTTACATGCAGCCAATAACCCGTTCAAAACTGGGATATTAGCAATAACCCGGTCGCGCACGGCCATGTAAACACCGGCAAAAACCCGGATATGCTCATATCCCGGTTTTTAAAAACCGGGATATTATACCTGGGGTACCCTTTTCTAACCTGAATATTTGGTCTTGTAAATGCGTTTCGGCATATCCCCATCAAAATGTGTGTTCTGCGCATGTTCTATTCGCAAGGAATCTTGGTCTTTTGAGTCTTTGGATACAGGAAGACGAATCGGATATGACGCACATTGCGTCCTACGTCCAGACGCTAACCGTGCGTCGCAGTTTACATCAGGATATTGGCGACTGATTACACATTCCATGTATACAGGAGTAACTCTCTCTGCTCACACATGTAAACGGGTTATCCCGAATGTTTCAGAAACCCAAATAGTGACCTTAACCCGACCATAACCCGAATTTTAACAGCTTGTAAAGGTAGTCAATGTTTTTTTTTTTTTTTGCGTTGTTAGAATATTGTTCAAGATAGCTCACTTGTCAAGGTATTACTTTACTATATCATGTTTATGTGTGCCATTTTATTTGTTCTATCTGAAGTCTCTCACAAAGAGTGAGCCTCAGCGCAAACTTGTATTCTTCAATTCACTCTGATGATGCAGGGGAAGAAAAAAAAAAATCTTCGGTCTGTCCAATGAATATAAACAGTCATTAGGTCCATCAGACTGAAGTGACCAAATATATTTAAGACCTATCTTATCTTAATTTAAGACATTTAAATACTTTTTAAGGCCTTATATTAGGAAAACACTATTTAAGACATTTTAAGACTTTTTGAGGACCTGCAGACACCCTGAATACAGCGGTTAAATATAGTGGTTATCAAATTGATCAGAAAAATTAAAATTATTTGCAGCTTAAAACAAACTATTCACTGACCAACAACACAATCTTTAATTTATTACCTCATCCGAGTGATATAAGAGGTTCAATAGTTGAGGATGGAGGAGAGGGTCCTCACCAGGTCTGGTTTCCACAGCTGGTGCAGCCAAGGCAGAAGAAACAGGGAAACTAGAGAAAAAGAAAATGTGTGCCAGACACATCACTCATATATCAAAAGGAATAAATATAATACACAGTTAATAATAATAATAATAAAAAGTGTTTTACAACAAGGTGTCCACATTGAGTCTGTGGGTTGCCATTGTAAAAATCACTACATCCAACATCCACAGTAAACCAGGAATCAAGCCTGTATTAACAGTTACAGAAATAATAGAATATAATAAAAAAAATTTGTTATGAAGCTATGGTAATTTTTGCATTTATCTCCATACTAAATGTGTTCAGGTTACCGTTTTTCATGAATACCTGACTTGTAGAGAAAAGTTGTTTTTTTCTTACTGTGTAGTGAAGAGGCATTTATGGTTTTACATGTGGCTACCATGACCTAAAAATGTTTAGTACTATGGAATATGGTGAGTTTTAATGAGCAAATATAAAGAAAAGCAAAAGCTATAAAGACCCAACTCAGAGAAGCTGTCAGAATACTAAATATTTTCATAGATATATATTTTTTTTAAGACTTAACACAGATGTTGTTTAAACAAATTTATATTTCACCCAACTTAACTTGAGTGCTTTACTGCCAAATATCCAATTTCATATAGAGAAAAAATTATGAATAAAAATTACCATTGCTACTGTGGCAAATTGTGTGGCACTGAAATATTCAGGGCAAGTGTAATGTGACACACAGAGAGAAAACGATAAATGTACACATTTCAATATTTTCATACTCTTTTAGTACTGACTGTCAAATTAAATTTAAAATGCCTAATAAATATAATAACTAATAAAATAAACAAATTTTAAAATATCTTCAACATATGGTGAAAAAAACACCCATTACATTTACAAATAAACAGAGGTAGCAAACAAGTAACCTTTGACATTATGTCCTTGAGGTAACCCTCACCCTAAAAAAAAAAACATCTGATCTAAGCAATATTAAACCATTAAACTGTAGCAATATTTATAACAACTCTAAACATGAACACATTGTGTTTCTTGTATTAAGCTCAGGAAAAATAATTAAAAAAATATATATGAATGAATGTCACGTGACCGTAGGCTACATATATGCGATGACCGTTGTAATTTGTATCAGATGACCGTTGTGATTTCCTCAGCCTACTGTACCCTCAACATTTTTTGATTATTTTCCCCACATTAATAACCTGTAAATAGAACCATTTGTATATATTAAGTTCCTGTTCATTCATTACATGTCTTTCTACTACTGTTGTTTTAAAAGTTAATTAGTCGTCTTTAAGTTTGTAGTTTGTCGTCAGTTCGTCAAGTGGTTGGTAAGTAACATTTATTTGGATTAATCAGCCTTTTGATATCTTTACGTTTGATTATATTCGAGATAAGAATCATTATACATGTAAACACATACACTTAAATACAAACAACCTAACTTAAACTAAATACTGAAATGTTAACGGCGCTTTTTTCCCCTCGCGAAAACAGCTGATGTACGTTACGTCATCAAATTCACTTCAACGCCATTCTGAGCGAATCCAATCATCGGTCGGGCGGGAAAATCTGAAGCGCTGCCCTGTTCAATACTGATTGGCTATGGCCTATTGGTACTGAGGAATATAACGTAGAAATGTAAAATGTTGCTATACATTGCACTTGCACTGAATCCAAAATCCATCGCTCTGTACCCTCAAATAGTATACTTTTCAGGGACACCCATTTGTGATGGTCCAAAAACTAAGTGGACAATCAAGTGCACTTGTATTTTACACCGCAATAACAAGTAAGATTTACACTCAGCGGCTTTTCGAAATTGCTCACTAGCTTTCATTCATTCCTACAAGTTTGCTTTATTATTGGACGTCGTAATGGGCTATCTCGGATTGATTTAGACCCACCAGCTCTGACAAATGTAAGGCAAGTCAACCATGAACAGAGGCTCCGAGCTAACGTAATAACAGCGACCCGGATCAAGTTACACAAGCACTAAACGTATATGATGTCCAGTTAACATACACGAAATCACAAAAAGTCCTGTTCAGTGACAACAGTTTAACAAACTCACGGTTGCGGGATTTCGTTTCAAGTTCACCTTACCAAACCATTCAGACTTCGCTTGTACCATGACGCTGATCAATTTTCTCAGTTGAATAAGGCTTTGAACCCGTGCCATGTTGTTCTTGCAGCGCGACATCAGCACCTACCAGCCAATCGAATGCCTTGCTTGAAACAGAGGAAACCCAATTAAAATCTCGCGAGACACTAAGCGCCATTCAACTCTCACCTGAAGATTAGATAGACACCAAGCAAGGCATTATTGTTATTGTTGCATAAGATTTCTATTTTAAATAAGTGCTATTGTTTTTAACTTTTATCAAAGAATCCTGAAAAATGTTCACTGGTTTCAAAAGAAAATAAATAAATAAATAAATAAATAAATAAATACATAAAACACATATACTAAGCTGCACAACTATTTCCAACACTTATAATAAATCATCATATTAGAAGGATTTCTGAAGGACCATGTGACACTGAAGACTGAAGTAATGATGCTGAAAAACCAGCTTTGCATCTCAGAACAATTATATTATATATATATTATATATCAAAGTATATTAAAATAAGACACCTATATTTTTAATTTCCAAAAATATTTCACAATATTACCTTTTTTCTGTGATCACATGATACTTTGGAAATCATTTTAATACGCTGATTTGATGCACACAATTGTGAAAAGATTTACATTGAATATATTTACAGTGAAAATGTATTTTCATAAAATAAACAGTCTTACGTAATACCATTTCTTTCAAACACATGAAAATCTAACCAGTACCGAACTTTTGTCTGTGTAAATGTATAATTATATGTGAACAGATCTCTTAGGTGCAACTGATGTTTTAAAAGAACACTATGTGATGAAAAGAGAATTTAATCTATGTTTAAACCTCAATTACAGAAGACTGTCAATCTCTGATTAAAGTTTAGATATGTAATAGTATATTTATGTAGTCATTTTAAATTTCAGCATTTAACTATGTCCTTTGTTTAATTTGACTACAGAAAGTTATCCATTACCATCCGTCAACCAACTAAAGGTATGTACATTATGTTAATGCATATGACTTGGTAGGCCAGTAAACAAACAACAAAAAAATAGGTTTGTTTGTATTAAGGTCTTAATACTATGGCTTCAAATAAACCATCCTATTGGACACTAAGACGGAAAGCAAAGGACAAGGTGGATCAGCAACTGCAGACAATACAGGCAACAACTTGGGGGAAAGAATTGGGTTGGATGCACAGTAAAACCGGTCAAGGTCAAAATGATGATGAAGATACATTCATGGACTGTCTCTCTCATGTCGATGAGACTGAAGATGTCAGAAGTGTTCCTGATGTCAGTGAATCAGACACAGAATCAGATCCAAATTCATTAAATGATGATTTGGCATCCTTGCTACTGAACACAAACTCAAACATGTGGCATTGAATTCATTGCTCAACATTCTACGGCTACACAGTTTAAATCTGCCAAAAGACTCGAGGACATTGCTAGGAACTGTGCGTTTAAACCCTGAAATACAAGACAAGGCTGGTGGCCAGTATTACCATCTTGGAGTGCTGAATTCAATTGCAGAGGTGCTACATCAGAATGTTGACATTCTGCGCAACATTCACACACTGGAGCTTCAGGTCAGCATTGATGGTTTGCCACTCTATAAGAGCTCAGCAACACAGTTCTGGCCCATCCTAGAGACACTGCAAAACATCAAACAAGAGGAACCAGTGACAATACGTTTATTTTGTGGCACAAGTAAACCTACATCCCTAGCAGAGTACCTTCAAGAATTCATCTCTGAAGTAAATTAATTAGCTAAAGGATTTGAATTTGATGGAGTGATGTTAAATTTAATACTCTCTTTCGATGGTCTGTGATGCACCTGCCCGTGCATTCCTGAAAAATGTTAAAGGTCACACAGGCTATCACGGATGTGAAAAATGCACACAGGATGGTTTGTACCTAGAAAACAGAATGACATTTCCAAGAACTGACATGCCTTTAAGAACTAATGAGAGCTTCAGAAACAAGACAGATGCTGATCATCATCACGGTCCATCACCTCTTGAAGAAACATCCCTAAACATGGTCTCTGGTTTCCCCCTCGACTACATGCACCATCATGAGACAGCTTCTTCTCTTGTGGCTGAAGATGGGTCCTCTGACTTGTAGGCTGTCAGGATTTCAAATAAACACATTGTCAGAAAGACTGTTAGATGCTCGGAGAAATGTGCCCATGGAGTTTGCAATGAAACCAAGGGCACTGAGAGAAATTGATAGGTGGAAGGCAACAGAGTTTAGGCAGTTTTTACTGTATACCGGACCTGTCATGATGAAAGATCTCCTTAACACACAGGTGTACAAAAATTTCTTGCTACTTTTTGTGGGAATCTTCATCCTGAGTAACAACAGTTTGATTGAAGAATACTGTGATTATGCCAATGACTTACTGGTGCTCGTTGTCTCTCACTTTGGTCAACTGTATGGTCCACAATTCTTGTCCTACAATGCACACTCTCTTGTACATCTTGCAGATGAAAGCACTGAAGTTGTCAAGGACACCATGCTTTTTCGCATCAAGTATGAGAATCACCTAAACAAACTCAAAAGACTTCTGAGGAAACCAACATGCCCTCTGAGTCAAATAATAAAAAGACTCTCAGAAATGCAAAGATGCTGCAAAAAAACTCACAATATAAAGAGTTGAGAACAAGCCAACACACTCTGAAATTGGATAAGGCAAACAGTCACGTTTGCATTGGCGGCAAAGTTGCTAAGCTGCAAAACATCATTTCATTAAGGGATGAAATGTATGTAGCTTACAATACCTTCAACCACCAGGAATCCTTGTTTGACTATCCACTGCCATCCTCTACACTTGGCATTCATTTAGTGGATGACCTCTCA